>NC_143512.1:40497262-40689762 GCF_031878675.1 Megascapheus bottae
ACAACTTAATTGGTAGAACCCCTGTGCCTAGCAAGTGATATGTCCTGCATTTAAACTCTGGTACTACAAAAACAAACAAAAAGCCATAATCTTTTGGAAAGTATTAAATGCTGTGATTTAAAGTGGAGGTTGTATTGGAGAGGGAACACCTAGAGGTGAATCTTTCCAGTGAAGCTGACCTGGGGTTTTGGTAGAAACTGAGGAGTGGCTAGCATAGAGCAAGAGTGACAGAGGTTGTTCAGAGTAACAACTGTAAGGGATGATCTTCCTATAAGGCAAGGTTTCAAACCAAGAAGGATCCAAGACTGTCAGATATTGATGGATTCATCCTGATGGCTGTATTCATCAAACTTTGGGGAAAAATGAGGAGTAGAAACAAGGTGGCCAGCTAAGAGATTGTCATGTAATCCAGGAGAGAAGTGGCCAATTGAGAGAAGAAAAGTTTCTTGATAATTGGGATATGATAGAGAAAAGTCAGGGTTAAGATGTTTAATGGTTAGGGCAACTTATTGCCTACACTAATTTCTTTTTTCTTTTTTGCCAGTCCTGGGGCTGAAACGCAGGCCCTGGGCTCTGTCCATGTACACTTTTTGCTCTAGGCTAGTGCTTTGCCACTTGAGCCACAGCACCACCTCTGGCTTTTTCTGAGTATGTGGTACCAAGGAATTAAACCCAGGACTTCATGCATGCTAGGCAAGCACTCTACCACTAGGCTGTGCTCCTGGGCCCAGTGAATAGGCCAGTCCTGGGCTTGAGCTCAGGGCCCCAGCACCGTCCTTGGGCTTTCTCAAGGCTAGAGCTCTACCACTTGAGCCACAGCACCACTAACGGCTTTTTCTCTCTATGTGGTACCAAAGATTCGAACCTAGGTTTTCATGCATGCTAGGCAAGGACTCTTACCACTAGGCCAAACTCCTGGCCCCCAAATTTTTTTAATTGTGCAAAGATAAAACGGTTTAGCATGAAGAATTCTGAGTGAGAGCTTATGGAGTGAGAGCTTGTAGGAATTGAGTGGATTGACCTTACTACCATTACTTCTCTGATGAAAAGTACTGCTTTTGAGTTTGTAATATATTCTGAATGATTGCATTTGCTAGAAGTCTGAATTTTTAATGTGAACTCACATTTACTTTCTTGGTTTGTATGTATCCACAGGCAAAAGAATGGATTCCATCGGGAAAAGCAAAGAAAGAAAGTCCTGCTAAAAAATTTTATTCTGAATCTGAGGAAGAGCAGGACTCCTCTGATAGCAGCAGTGACAGTGGTAGGTTTTTGGGGTTATTTTGTTTCATTTATTTATTTTTTTTTTATGGATTACAGGTAAACTCTTTATTGCTTCCTCTCATCTGTCCATCCTAAACTATGTTTAGAACTTCTGAGAATTCTCTTTTCAGTGCTAAAAAGGTTGAGAACAACCATGTGCAATGGAAAGAATGCCCAATAGGAAGAATTCAGAAGTCCTATTTTTAATCTGTGTAATTTATATATCTTTTTATCTTATAGTTGAGGGGATAGAGGTAGATCTTTTTAAATTTTCTTCATTACTAAAATTTTGTGTGTGATTTGCCAAACAAAATTTTATTGGAGTCATTTTCTAACTTTTTTATTAAGAACATTGAAGCAGAACTGACCAAAAACCAAATGACACCCAACTTTCTGTAAACCCTTTATTTCTTGGATAACCAGGGCCCCTTATTAGTACTTGGTTTTCTACTATCTGACTGTAATTCATTTTTTTTCTTTTTCCCATTTCCCTTGTCAAAGGCTTTGTATTCAGAATCTTTATAAATTAACTGTAGTACATTACATTATGTTCGTATATAGTAAAGTGAAGGTGGAAAAGGTACCACAATCAATAAGAGTTAACATTAAAAAGTATAGAATTTAGGAAATGAGATACACCTATAAGAAAGATGTTTGTATACTTAAATGTTTGTTTTGTTTATTGGTCATGGGGCTTGAACTTCATTGTCCAGCTGGCTTTGAACTGCAGTCCTCAGATCTCAGCTTCCTGAATAGATAGGATTACCAGTGCCTGGTTTACTTAAGTGTTTTATACTACATAAAGATTAGTCCTAAGTTCTCCTTTCCAATATGTATATGAAATAGTTCCATTAATGTTTAGTTTTTTGTGGATTTATCATAGTTTATATATAGTAATGTAGTAAGAGTTCATTGTAGCTTCCAGAGGAAAAAATGACTTTTCTCTCAGCAAACAAATTTTTTTTGAGAACAAAGGAATTTCCTAAAGACTCACTGACCAGTAAATTTAAATAAGACTCCCTGAAGTGAGCTGGATCCAGACTCATGTTGACCTCACATGTTGTAAATAATGTGTAGAGCATCTTACTCTATAATTTCTCTTCATTACTTCTAACATGTGCTAATTGCCTGACATGGTGTAGCTGACATTCTAACAAATTACAACTCTTTTTTGTTGGTCATGGGACTAGAACTCGGGGCCTAGGGACTGTCCTGGAGCTCTTTTGCTCAAACCTAGTGGTCTACCACTTTGAGCCATAGTTCCATTTCTGACTTTGGGGTCATTAATTTGAGAGAAGAATCTCAGGGAGGACTTTTCTGCCCATACTGGCTTTGAACCATCATCCACAGAGCTCAGCCTCCTGAATTATAAGTGTGAGCATCCCATCCCTGGCTCCAACTCTCTTCATTAATCAGTTTTGTTGTGTTGTAAATTTTGGGTAAAATGGAATTTATTCTTTGTGCAAAGTAATGATGGTGAGTGACTTCTCTTGTAGCACTTCTGTTGTATTCTAATCACCAGTCACAAGTTTCAAATTGTTTAATCTTCATTAAAGTCCTTTCAGGTAGTAATGCTGTGAAAGACACTGAGAGTCATAGGTTAAACAGCTTGCTCAGTTTTTCAGCTGGTATATGGTAGAGTCCAGATTTAAATTTCGACATTGTCATTTGAGAAGCCGTACTCTAAAAGACTAACATCATCATCCCTAGCTTTCCATTGTGAATATTTAAAATAAGTCTTATATACCTGTTAGAATACCTATTACAGGCCAAATTTCTTCTTAAAGGGTATGCCATTGTATAAATCATAGGTAAGAGCAAAGTTTGTTCTTTGATCTAGCTAGTATATAACTCTGCAGTTGTAATCATTTTAAGTAATAGTATGCTTCATCTGAAAAATATATACTTTATTGCTTCTGCAAGAGCCCTAGTATATCATAATTTATAAATTTAAATATATAGTTCTTCAGTGTAATTTTATCACTGATGATTTCTTTATTAAATAAAATAAAATTAATTAGTAATTTTGCTTTAATTTTTGTATGTTTCATTCTCCTCTCAAAATTTGTTTCTAACAAGAAAGATCTAACTGTTGCTTATTTTTCTGTAAGTGAAAGTTTCCAGTTAGAAGTAGATTTCTTTATACTACTCGCATTCTAAGAAAGGAAGAAAGCAAGAAAGATAAAAAAAAAAAGAATGTGACAACTACAGGCTCGAAAAGTGAGAGTTCTTCAAATTTGATTTGCTTGATTCATTTTGTTTTTGTTTTTGTTTTTCCTATACAAACTACGAAAGCCTCTTCTGTTGATTTGAGTCTTTCCAAATTAGTTCTGCTGCAGGACCCCATACGTCTGAAAACATAAGATGCAGAAATAGTGTTGAACAAAAGTGGTCCATCTAAAACAAAACATCTGGTTTCCTTCATGATGAACATGAACAGTTACAGGTATCCCTGTCCTTACATATAATTAGGTGACTTTAAGTCAAAGAATTTCTTTTTTTTTTTTTAAGAGAGTGAATCAGGAAGTGAGAGTGAAGAGGAAGGGGACAGCAGTGAAAGCAGCAGTGAGGACTCCTCCAGTGAACAGGAGAGTGAGAGTGGAAGTGAACCAAAAGTAGAAAATGAAATAACCGCCAAGAGGAACTCCAAAGCCAAAAGTAAAAGGTATTGTGTGCCTTCAAGAAAAAGTTAAATTTTCCCTATGACCCCAAGAGTGAAGAATTAACTACTGAATGTATTTTTCTCCCAAGCAGACATTAAATCTTGAAAAAAATAATAAAGTGCTAGTAGTTCACATTGTCACTTACAATGCTTAGATTTCGTTTTGAACTTGAAGAAATCTTAGAGTTACATTTTGAAAATTGGTATAACCTTGGAAGTCTTAAGCTAAGTGATCAAGCAGTAGGTATGAAACACTTAATTACCTTTTGCAGCAATTTTGCTGAAGACTAAAATTAAACCCCGTAACACTTTGCCATTATGTAACTAAGACAATTGATTTTTCTAAATAATGTTACATTAAAAGATTATGATCCAAGTAGTAAGAGCCAAAGGCTGTGAAGGAAGACGGTCATAAGATAGTTAAGTATTAGCACTTTCTAAGATCGCCCATTATCAACATTATCGTGCATTAACGTATCATTAAAATTTTGAGTGATTGAGGCTAATACCTTGGATTGTGTGGCTCTGTTTTCTCCCATCGCTGTCAGCAAGTAGCCTCTGCCAGCATGATGGCCCTTTCCCTGCAGTCTGCTGCCCGCTCACTTGATGAGCTTGCAGCATGGGCTCAGTCGTGGCTGACAGCACTGATTGGGGCGCAGTACGCTCTCTGCTCCTTTTATTACAGACAGTAATTAAAGCAGCTCGCCCTGCCACTTCCATAACAAACACAGCATAATGCCCTAATTATGACTTTATTAATTTAAGTCAGGATTTAATGATTTTAAAAGTGATTTATATTGTTTTTCCTGTTCAGAACAAATGAAATCTGTAGGTTAAATTAATACAGGCTTTTCATCATTGCAAAGTTAAGAACCTAGTTACCAGTAAATTCTTTTCATTAGATTAACATCTGAAAATCTAAGCAGAAAGGTAAACAATAATTACCATCAAAATTGAGTGATATATAATAAAATAACACTTTTACATCTAAAAACCTTATCTTAAATGCTCAAAGTTAAATATATTTAGACTCATTGACTTGTTGCAGTAAAGGAGCTAGTTGGTTTATAATAGGCTTCTGTGAAAGGAAAATTGGTACTAGCTTAACATCAGAGTACAAAGATACAGTTTATAAAAATGTCCTGATTCTAGAAAGTAAAAATTTTGATCAGTGCATGAAATACCTTTGCAAATAGCAAGTTATTATGTTAGAAATTTATAAGCACATACTGGCTTCTTTATTTTTTTCTTCACTTATGGACTTTTATATTTACTCTTGTTTGAATTAAAAATAATTGTTATACCAAAGAGACCTACAAGTACATTCTAGACTTATATATCCATAAGTACATGTTTTAAACCGTGAATTGAAATTAATAAATTTAGCATTCTCTGCAACAGGGAAAAAACAACATATTCTTTTTAGTCTTCAAATATAATTACATGTGCTCTGAGATGTTGCCATAGCTCCATTTTTAATAAACAGCAATCATATTTCCTCCACAAAAATCAATTCTGAGAAATATCGATTTTTCCTTTGCCTTACCACTCTCTCCCCCTACTGTGTCTTCCTGCCTGTCTCTGAATATTTCTACCTGTTTCTCAACATTGCTATTATGAAGCTATTAATAACATTAATATATCTTTGGAAATCACCTTTTAGTAATTGTTCACTATTCATGGCTTTATTTGAATTTTTTAATTTTATTTTATTTTCAGGGTAATAATAGAGGAATTATAATGACATTTGTCAGGTACTGGGTACATTACTTCTTGAACATTGTTACCCCTTCCCAAGTTTTTCTCCCACTTTCAATTTGAATTTTATATGCCCAAGTATTTTCACATGAAGGAAAACAGTGTGGTATGGGGAAAAATGTAGACTCAGGTGTGAGTTCAGATTCTACTTTTCATCCTCCTATATATATGTCCTTAAGCAAATTATTTAACCTTCTCAAATATTAGTTTCATTATTGTAAATGGGATCATAATACACCCAGAAGAGCACATCTAAGATAATTGTTATGACTTGTATGAAATGCCTAGCATTGCCTGTCCAAGGTTGGTTCTTAAACACATGCTCACATATGAGAGAAACAGAGAGAACAAACTCTAGAACAAGATTTTCAATTAGGGGGAAGGGATATAAAACATTTCAAAGTATATCATATCCCCTAAGATAATTTGGTTGGTCATCTCACATGTTATTTCTCTTTTTATAGAACTCCCTATCCTACTTTATTCTTTTTGTCATTCATGGGGCTTGAACTCTGGGCCTTGGCGCTGTCCCTTACTTAATCTTTTCTTCAAGAAGGATTCCTAATCTTGCTTACGTTTGTCTTGGTATCCTTCTTAAGTGATCTTATGATATACACACTATGCTCTATTTTTTATTCCTTACAATGTAATGTCACTGCCACCATACTTTTCTGTGTCCTCCAATGAACTACAGACATTGTAGGTAGACACAGAGCTTATGTTATTGTGAGTTTATAATGTAGTGCTAACATGTAAAATATATTATTTGAGGGTAGGGAGTTTGGCCTAGTGGTTAAAGTGCTTGCCTAGCATGCACGAAGACCCAGGTTCGACTCCTCGGTACTACATACATAGAAAAGAAGCCGGAAGTGGTTGCTGAGGCTCAAGTGGTAGAGTGCTAGCCTTGAGAAAGTTCAAGGACAGTGCTCAGGCCCTGAGCCCAAGCCCAGGACTGGCAAAAAAAAAAAAAAAATCAGTGAGTGAACAAATGAGTAAATAGTGTTAAGCTCTTAGATGTGCTAAATTTGATTTTTAACTCTTTTACTTTTTTATTTTTATTTATTTATTTTATTTTTGACCAGTCATGGGCTTGAACTCAGGGCCCAAGCACTATCCTTGGTCTTTCTCAAGGCTAGAGCTCTACCACTTGAGCCTCAGCACCACTTCTGGCTTTTTTCTATGTATGTGGTACCAAGGAATTGAACCTGGGTCTTTGTGCATGCTAGGCAAGCACTCTACCACTAGCCCAAACTCCCTGTCCCTAACTCTTAACATTTTTAAGTTTTTTTTATTTTTTATTTTTTATTGCCAGGGTAATATATACAAGAGTTACAGTTATATTCATCAGGTAGTAGGTGCCTTACTTCTTACACATTGATATCCCTTCTCATGTTTTTTGTCCCCATTTCCCTCTTCCCACACTCTTTTACATTTTTAGTAAGATTTAATAGAAATAATTTCTATATCCTAGAGATCCTTTCATTTAGTGTCCTACTATATGGCCTTTTGTGTCAAGGTTTTGCTCTATTGCAAATCTCTGCTAGGAGAGCCCAAGGTTTCTACTGATTATGACAAATGAGGGAAACCATTGAGCCTAAGTTCCTTTGAGTCTGGCTTACTTCACTTAATATGATCTTTTCTATGTCTTTCCATTTCCTAACAAATGGGGCAATGTCTAGGATATAGAAACTTAAGCCATATAATGAATGATTGTTGTTCTTAAGGTACTATGTTATCTCTCATCTCTTTTGCTGTCCCTTGGTTATCTCATATTGTTACAGTATCTCACTTTGTTACCCGATATATCGGGTATATTTGTATTTGGTTATTTGAAATTGGATAGGGAACAGGAGAAAACAAGATGAGAGGTGGAGGTGGGGAGGAGGGAAATGGGGACCAAGACATGTGAAAGGGTATCAATGTATGGGAATTAATGCACCTTCTATCTGGCAAATATCATGTAACCCTTCTATTAATTACAATAAAAAATATATGAAAAAAAAGAAATAGTTTCTGTTTTGAAACATCATTGTAAAATCATACTGCTGTAGAGGCTACTGTTAAAACATCTAGTAAACACTGTGAGGTTTTTTTTGTTTGTTTTGTTTTGTTTTGTTTTTTCTTTTGCTAGTCTTGGGGCTTAGCTCAGGGCCTGGACACTGTCCTTGGACTTTCTCAAGCTAGAGCTCTGCCACTTGAGCTACAGCACCACTTCGAGCATTTTCTGTGCATGTTGTACCAAGGAATCAAACCCAGGGCTTCATGAATGCTAGGCAAGCACTCTACCATTAGGCCATGCTCCCGGCCCCATATATTTTGAATTTTTTTTTTTTGTATAGTTGGTAATGGTATTAATTGATGATATCTCACAACTTTTTGTACTTGAAATAGTTTTGTTTACAGGAAATTCCTATATAATTATTTCATTATGTGTTCAAGAAATTTAAAACTACTGTGTTATTGTCAGCATAAGGATTTATAGTTCTTCAAAATTTATTTTTATGCATAGTGATTTGGAGGATGGCCAAAAGAAAAATGAAAAACCTAAAACTTCAGATTCTTCTGATGCTGAATCTAGTTTAGTAGAAGAAAGCTCCTCAAATTCTGAATCAGAATCAGAATCAGAATCTGAAAGTGAGTCTGACTCCAGAAAAGTCACTAAGGTAAGAGATGACACATCTATTATAGTCAAAGGTAAATAATTTTACCTTTTCCAATTAAGCATAAATATTATAGAAAATTTAATGTTTTGTTGAAAACCAAGAAACGAAAGCAGAAGTTATTTAACATTGTTACTAACAGCTAAAGTAAAACAAGAAAAGTCACCATTATTTTCTCATTCCTGTAATTTTTTTTAACCCCTAAATAAACCTTTCCCTTCTAACTCAGCTCTACAGAAAAGTTTATGACTGATTTGAGTTCATCTTGTTGCTGCTAAAAGTTTTGGTTAGGTTGTGACACAAAGACTTTTGCTAAAACTAAAGTGAAAGGAAGCTACAGAAGTAGTGTTGAACAAAGGAATTTAAATGCATAAAAATAACCCATATGCTTTGTAAAATATTAGACATTTAATAATGCTGTTGAGGGCCGGGAGTTTGGCCTAGTGGTTAAAGTGCTTGCCTAGCATGCATGAAGACCCGGGTTCGATTCCTCGGTACCACATATATAGAAAAAAGCCGGAAATGGTGCTGAGGCTCAAGTGGTAGAGCTCTAGCCTTGAGAAAGTCCAAGGACAGTGCTCAGGCCCTGAGCTCAAGCCCAGGACTGGCAAAAAAAAATAAAATAAATAATGCTGTTGAATAATACAATGTTTTTTAAAGTTTTAAAAGGTCTTTATTATTTAAAGTAAAAATTTAGTAGTGATTTATTTAAGGACTCATATCATAGGATAATAATGCTTTTTAATGCAACATTTATAATACTGAAATATTCAGTTTATAAAAGTATAGCTGAACATATTTGGCTCAAACCTGCTATCCTAGCTACTGGGGTGGTAGAGATCATAGACTTGTAGTTCAAGGCTAGCCCATGACAAAAGAAGTTCTTGAGACTCCATTTCTATCAGTGGCTAGGCATAGCAGCATTCACCTGTTATCCCAGGTATGAAAAAAACACAGTGTTTCAGTACATTGGCTCACACTTGCCATTCCTAGCAACATGGGGAAGCACAAGTAAGAAGGTCACAACCTAAGCTAGCCCAGGCTTAAAGCTAGGCCTTACTTGGAAAATAACCAGTGTAAAAAGGAGTTGACTGTATGGCTCAAATGGTAGGTCTTGAGTTCAATCCCTAATCCTGCCCCCACCCTCAGATACACATACATATATTAAACGTATGCAGTGTTTTTAAAATGAAGCTGTTGATGTAAAGTTAAGACTCATAATAACTTTTATCTCAAGTCATCATCCCTTTGAAGCAAATAGATAAAATTGACGCTAGGCTTCAAGTATAGAAATTTTATATATAGGCTTTATTTTCTATGTGTTAAAATTAATAGTCATATATTTACTTTAATTGAATTCAGTTTCTTCCTCCCTCAGTGGTTTTTTGGTTGTTTTGGGGTGGGGGGGCTGGGGCAGTTCGGTGGGGGGAGGGTGCAGGGTGAGCAGGGAGTTTGAACTCAAATCTGGTACTGCCCCTGGCACTCTATATCACATGAGTCACAGCTTCACCTATGGTTTTTTGGTGTTTAATTGGAAGTAAAAATCTGAAGGAATTTTCTGTTTAGGCTGCCTTTATATTATAATCTTCAAATCTCAGCCTTCTCACTGTCCTTGAGCTTTCTCAAAGCTAGTTCTCTACCACTTGAGCCACAGTACCACTTACAGGTTTTTTTTCTGGGTATGTGGTACCCATGAATCAAACCCAGGACTTTGTACATGCCAGGTAAGCGTTCCAGCACTAAGCCACACTGTCAGCTCCTAAACTAGAATTTTTTGCATCTATTGGTTCATTCTGTGAAATTTGAATTTCTTTAGAATAGTATCTATGGATGAGAATGAAAATAAATTCATTAAAGAAGACAATCCTTTCCAGTTAAGAGATTTATTATTAAAAAATAAATATATTTAAAAAATGGCTAGTGTTTTTCTTACCTCATTTCAAATATGCTTTCATATATCAAAACCTATTTTACATTTAAATGTATATTTAAACTTGTATATATACACTATAGAATTGTAAGGTTTCTGTTTTTCCAAAATTCACATAAGCTGTTAAGAGAGTTAATGATGTATTAGTTGGCCTTGTATTAAAGCTTATCTCACAGTGAAATTGGTATATCCTCATTTTCTTTTCTTTTTTTGAGGTGGGGGTGGGGGTCATGAGGCTTGAACTCTACCCTAGGTGCTGTCCCTGAGTTCTTCAACTCAGGACTACCGCCTTACCCTTGAGCCAAGCCCCATGTCCCTTTTCTAGAGGTTACTTGGAAATAAGCATCTCAGGTTCTTTTGTGCCCTGGTTGACTTTAAACCTTGATCCTCAGATCTCGGCCCCCTGAGTAGTTAGGATTATAGGTGTGAACCACTGCACCCGGCTTTATTTTCTATTTTTAAGTTTTTAAAATAGCTTACTTTGGATACTGATAATAAATACAATCCAGAATAGAATGTTTTAAAATAATAGAGCAGAGTGCTTGCTTAGCATGCACATAGACCCAGATTCGATTCCTCAGTACCACATACAAAGAAAAAATTCAGAAATGGTGCTGTGGCTCAAGTGGCAGAGTGCTAGCCTTGGGGAAGGAAAGCTCAAGGACAGTGCTCAGGCCCTGAGTTGAAGCCCCAGGGCTGGCAAATAAATGAGTAAATAAATCAATAAAACAATAGTGCACAAATACTAGTGAATGAAAAGTAGTCATCCTTAGATTTTTCAAAAGTCAAAAAGAGGTAGACTTGGTGCCTACATAGTCTTAGACAGGCTTAGGTTCCTATTCAAAAGCCACAGAGGCACTTTAAGTCAGTAATTCAATTGTTACTTCTTTTCAAACATTTCACTGAGAAAGCTAAATCTCTTAATTATCGATAACACTGTAGAACATCAGTGTAAAAGTTGAAAGCATCACAATGAGAAAAGCCCTTCAGAAACTCGGGCCATAGATAGTTGATAATTTTGTGTTCACTTGTTTTCTTCATATAAATTATTTTCTCTGTATTGAGTGCCTTTTCCCATCTATAATAGGTAAAAAGAGTTGGTCATTCTTTTTTTTTGTTGTTCTTGGGTTGTTTGGGTTGTTGTTTGTGTTTATTTTGTGTTAATATAAGTTGAAAAAATAGTCTTTACTTTGAGACTACCATAATTGTGTCTGTCTTTTTCTTTTTTTTTTTCTGAATGGTTTGGGTATACCATATGATTACAAGTGTATCAGTTTTCCAATAATCGGCAACTCTACAATTGTGGAAAAAGTCCTCCTTGCACCAAGTGTTGTAGCTTCTGCTACAAATTATGAGTAATGAAGGCAGATGGTAGGTGCTTTGCCTTAATTTAGCATGACAGTGTGTTGGTGCTGAAAATTCTTATGCCTTAAATCTATAGCTTAACTAAATCTATACTTTTTCTCTTTTTCTTTCTTCTGGACAATATATTTGGGGGGCACTGAGCATGAAAATGTGACCTTGGAGGTACCTTGATTATGTGGCTTTCAAAACAGTTAATTTTTATGATGGTCCTATGAGACAAGTATAATAATATTCCACTTGTTTAGAGATAAGATTTTTATGCTTCAGTTTCCTCATCTATAAAGTAGAATGCTTCTTTCAGATGTTAAGATTTTTTTAAATCAATGTGAAAGAGCATTTAAAGAAACACTAAATATTAAACAATTTTAGCACTTTTTACTTTAAAAATTAATTTCAGAAAGGATCAACAATAATGTACTGAAAGTACATCAATGCAAACAGGGACCTAAATTTTTTTTTTTTTGGTGGGTGGGTCATGGGTCTTGAACTTGGCTGGGCACTGTCCTGAAGCTCAAGTCCCACTTCCCTTTTCTAGAGGTTAGTTAGATATGAGTCTCAAGTCCTTTATGTGCCAGGACTGGCTTTGAACCGTGATCCTCAGATCTCAGCCTCCTGAGTAGCTAAGATTATAGGTGTGAGCCCCCATGCCCAGCTTTTTTTTTTTTTTTGGTAATCTTTTAAGTATCCTATATTTTCTTTTTTTTTTTTTTTTACTTTTTCCACCATTCAAGTTTGAAATCAGTCTTCAGTTGTGACTCCCTTAGTTGCAGCATGTTAGCTTATTCATTTTATTAACATAATCATCTGCTTTCTGCCTTCTTTATAATGTCTTCACTATTTCTTCTTTTGCTATCCAGTGTACTCAAGTCTTTTCCAGCATTTAGAGAAGGAATGGGAACGAAATCACATTTCACAACTATAGTTCCTGGCAAATTCCCAGTCCTACTGTATTTTTAGGACTCTCAATGGACTACTGATTTGACAAACCTAGTTCAGGCAAAAGACATGCTTTGTCATTTGTTTCCAGAATTCTTTTGCAGAAGGACAAATGATTGCAAGTCCTCTAGATTCTATGTGTGATTCCTCATATCTTTTTGTCCTTCATTGACCCTCCCAGGTCCACCTTTTTACTTTCATAGTCCCTTTGCCTTGACCATCCTTAGATTAATACTTTTCCAGTCGTTCGATTCTTACTGTAGAAAATACAAGCTGAGGAGAAAGTACCCTCATAACATAATGTAGTGCTTCCACTTCTCTTAGTTGACAGTGAATGTAAGGAATAAATGATTACTGATGAGAGTGCATGACTCATATGAATGGCACAGAAAGGGAGTAGAATCTTGCTGGATTTATTGTTCCTAAATTGTTATTTTAATTCTATGCCTCAGTGTATCCAGCATTTGGGCTTCATGATTATTCCTTTGTATTACTGATTAAGAGACATTCTCATTTGAGGTGAGATATTCTCAGAAATGACCACAAAAATTATATTGTCTCAGTTATAGTTTTTTGATAGAAAAACATGCATTTTATGTGTAGATTTTTTTTGAGGGGATAGATCATGGGGCTTGAACTCTGGGCCTGGGCGTTGTTCCTAAGCTCTTCAGCTTAAGCTACCACCCTACCCTTGGAGCCACAGCCCCATTTACTATTTTCTAGTGGTTAATTGGAGATAAAAGACTCTCATTCTATAGTGCCTGGGCTGGTTTGAAGCTGATCCTTAGATCTCAGCCTTCTGAGTAGCTAGTATTGCAGGCATGAGCCACCGCACCCATCTAGATAATCTTTTTGTGAAATACATTTGAGAGGCATTTTGAACACAGAACTTTTTACTAAATAATTGTCTTGCTTCAACTAATACCTATAGCAAAAACCATTCTCAGCTTTTTTTTTCTTTTTTCTTTTTTGGTCAGTTGTGGGACTTGAACTGGCCTAGGCATTGTTCCTGAGCTCTTCAGCTCAAGACTACTCCTTAAGCTACAGCACCACTTCTGGCTTTCTGGTGGTTAATTGGAGATAAGAGTCTCACATTCTTTAGTGCCTGGTCTGGCTTTGATCTGTGATCCTCAGATCTCAGCCTCATGAGTAGCTAGGATTACAGGCGTGAAGCCACCATGCCCAGCACAGTTCTCATTTTAAGTGCTTCTGCGTATTTTTTAGTGTGAAAGGAAAATCATTTTATTAAAGAAAAATTAATAATGTATGACTTCATCCTATTTTTTTACCAATAAAACCAAGTTATTATATTCTGTTGGTGTTTAAAGTATGTGTTGAGCAGATGATAGAATCATTTAAGATGTTTTTGAAGTTTTCTAGGTCTTCTCCTCTATTGAACCTATGCTTAAGTGTCTCTTAAAAATAACCCACATTCCTACGATGATACAATATTCTAATTTTTTCTACAACAGCTGCTGAAGATTGAAATAATTCATAATAAATGCAATCATAACTTTAAATCATGATTATAATTATTGTGAATAACTTATCTATTTTCCCTTTATTAGCACTTTAGTTTTACATTAATTGCATCTAAAACATAATGATCTGCCAGTGTGCAATAAAGCAGTTAGTGTATTTGTACTGAACATCTACTATTAAGAATATTTCCATATCTGAATTATAGTTAAGATTAATATATACACTATTGTCTATCCATTCCTGGACATTGTGAATGTGTGATCATTGTCTCAGGTTCTGTGTCTGACAACTCTCCTGTCTCTTGAGAGGTGTAAAGAAACTGATGACATCTCTGAAGTGCTGTCATATGATGACTAGTATTGGAATGGCAGCATCCTGGTTTTGATTCTACTTGAGAAATAGGAAGTGAATTTTAATTACATTCTTTGAAGCATTATGTATGTTGCAATTACGTTATCTTCCATGATTATTGAAGAATACTAGTTTTTATTAAGAACTCAAAGCTTTGCCTCATCAATTTGTCATTCCTTATTTATTTCACATTTTAAGTTTTCCAATAAAAATACTATTTGATTTCAATCTATACTTTTAAGACAAAGGAAATGGTGTTAAGCAAGACTTGGTATTAATGTAGATGTAATTCAAATAGGAAAATATTTGTTTTAGCCATTTAAACTGCTTTTAATGAAAGAAGTCTTACTTTGCTGGCTTTGTATTTTTTTTAAGGTGCAAGTTTAAGTGTGAGCTTCAGACTTTTAAATCAGATTTGACAGATTATTTGAAGAGAAGAGAATCATTAAATTGCCCTTCGTGGGTAATCCTAATTGAAAATATTTCAAGCAGATATCTTACCCCCTGAGGTTAGAAATTAGCCTTGAATTGTTTAGATTTTAAAACACAGTATGCGTGTGATAAACTTTATGTTCTGTATATTATATCTTACGGTTTTAAATGTTAAACCTCTTTATAATAGAAGCCTCATAATTCTCATTGGGTCTTTTTTCTACTTTAAAATTAACATGTACATATTGTTACATTTTTGTTTGTAATAGTCAGAATTTATTAGGTATTTCTATGATCTTTTATTTATTATTTGAAATAAAATACATAAAAAGAAATCAATTTTTTAATTCTGTGACTTTGTATTTGTTTTCATTTTGGAAATGCTGTTGTGTTAAGGTATATAATTGAACACCATAGTAACAAAATGGAGTTTTGAGGATGATGAATTATAAATACATATTTTTTGCAGTAAGCTCTTAAGATCAGTTACTGTTGTCCTTATAAAAGTCTAATACAGTCACTCAGCTGTTAAAAACGTGATCCTCTATTTAAAAAAAAAATATACAAAAACAAATTGTCTCTCTTTCTGCCTGATCTCTTCTCAAGTACTACCACAATGGAAACAGTGGGTGATCTGTCAGTGTGTTTGGTTTGTCAATGATGGTTTTGTATAAATATTGGGAGGGTTAGAAATAAAATTCACACAGTAAAATATGATTTCATCTGCCTTTTCTCTGCAGCTCCATGGCTCATGCTGCGGTGTGAAATTCTCATTTTACACACTTTGCAGGCGGAGCACATGAATTATGCATTGAGCAAGAAAAATCTCCTGCCTCAAGTCCTATATGCATTTACCCAGGTTCTGTCTCTATTACCAAGATGAATCGCAAAATGGAGAAATGTTTGATAGAATAGAGCTCTTAACTTCTTTGTCTAGAATTCAGATTTTTATTTTTATAGTAGCTCTTTTAAGTGTGAAAATATTTTGAACTTACTATGGATTTTTTAAGTGAAAATGAAATATAAGGGAGGAATACCAAACACATTATGAAGCATTTTATAGCCTTGATTCGGAATGCAAGGCTTTTTCAATTCAGTAGAAATGACCATTATCTATTGCTAATGTTGTATTTCAGTCACTGGCTATTTGCTCTTCTCAGAAAGTCAATGAAATTCTGTCTTTTTGAAAGCCTTTTGTCTTTTTCTTCTGGCCTTCTAGTAAGAGATTATGCCAATTTCACATGCAGCTCTCTTCTGTGTTGTATCTGACCTGATGGATACTTAATAGTGTTATACATTGTTGGCTGTGAAGTAGAAAATAATAAGGTATAAACTTGCCTTCAGCATTAACTTTATCTCGATTTCATAAGTTTCTAATTTTTCATGTGGGGAAGGTACAATTCTATAAAAAGTCATGCACCGTTGTAGCTTATAGGAAACTACACCCATTGTGCTCAACATAGCATTTTGATAAGTCACATCTTTTTGTTATGTTCTTTTTTCACAGGACTGATATTCTAGTTGAAACGGTATTTTCATTCTGAAACTGTTTCACTAACTTGTGACTCAGCCTTAAAACTAACGTTTCTTCTAATTTTTCCCTTAGTGCTAGACATTATTATTTATTTGTGGAGTAAAGGGCAAATACCATTTTTTGGTTTTCAAGTAAGGAATGAAAATTAAAACCCATCTAAGCTCTTTACAGTTCATTGGCAGATTATTAGCCAAATGCTGGTGGCTCACATCTTTAATTCTAGCTACCCAGGATGCTGGTACCTGAGGGTCATGATTTAAAGCCAGACTATTGAAAAGTTCATGGCAATCTTACCTCCATTAAACTACTCAGAGAAAGTGGCCCTGTGGCTTAAGTGGTAGAACCTAGCGTTGAGCAAATGAAGCTCAGGGACAAGCCCTGAGTTCCAGCTTCAGGACCAGTCCCCTTCTTCAAAAAAAAAAAAAAAAAATTACCCTGAGGGAGAAAATTAATGCTAATGCTAATCTGTATAAAGCTTTAATATATATTATTACATGATCCTTGAAGACAGTTTTCTGAGTAGTGGTATCATGAAGAAAACAAGCAGAATTTGAGTCATGTAAAAGTATTTGAAAATATAGTGCTGTGACTCAAGTGGTAAAGCACTATCTTTGAGTAAAACAACTCAAGGAAAATTCCTAGGCCCTTGAATTTAAGCCCCAAGCCCAGTACCAAAACAAAAATAAAAACAAAAACAACATATATATATATATATATATATATATAGTAAACCACAAAATTTTACATACTGCTCTTGCTTCTATATGAGCACTGGCATAGAAGTTACAACACTGGACTGACTGACTGATGGTAATATATATTTATATATTTTTTCATCAGCAGTATTTTTCAGAGGCTATGGGGATACTAAAAATACTTGTAATAATTCACATTAACAATTAGGCTTTAAATGGGCAGTGACTATGTCTACCTAGCTTGTTTATTACTTCCATTATTTAGCATAGAATCTGTTTAATAGTAGTATTAGTTTAGCACCCTATTCTTGATTGATCTTTACTTGTTTACAACTCTACTTAGCTGTACACTTAGTTATGCTTTCCTTTTAAATTTTCTGACTGTATAACCAAATTATGAATACTCCATGCTTAGGGGTACTGTATTCTAGCTCATGATAATATGAGTTTCACTTATATAGTAGCTAGGATAAGCAAATCTTTCATGAAAGAAACCCTAATTTAGAGTATGTACGTTTGAAATATTTTCTCTTCAAAATACTCAAAAAAAAGTAAGTGATTTTTTTAAACACCCTAATAGCAAGAGTCTGGGAATATCATTTGCAGATTTTACTTTTAGGATATTTATTTATTATTTATTTATTGATAATGATGGTTCTGGCACCAAACTTAGGGACTTATGTATACTACACAAGCATTCTATGCTGAACTATATTTCTAGCTTATAGTTTTCAGTGAATATCTTTGGGAAGTAACTCTGACACAATCCAGTATTAAAATACAGGGTACTTATTACAGTACCTTTTTACAATTTCAGAGCTAATGATATGTTGCTTATTTATTTTCTTAAGTTGTTTAACTATTTTCAAGAATGTGCACTTTCTTTTTTTTTTTTTTTTTTGCTAGTCTTGGGGCTTAAACTCAGGGCCCTGAGCACTGTCCTTGGACTTTCTCAAGGCTAGAGCTCTGCTACTTGAGCCTTAGCACCACTTCCAGCTTTTTTCGATGTATGTGGCACTGAGGAATCGAACCCGGATCTTCGTGCATGCTAGGCAAGCACTCTACCACTAGGCTAAACTCTCGGCCTCAAGAATTGTGCACTTTCTGTTGAAGTACCATATTATCTTTTCATGTTCACAAAAAATTGTCAGGTTGTAATTACTACTTGTATTTAAATTTTCACCTTAAAGACATTTACAATTTTTAAATGTAAATGTTTTGAAATAATTATGTATCATGAGGATAAAATACTGTATGATGTGACAGAAATTTTGATTTAGAAATACATTTCATGTAACCATACAAAATCTTAATTTGTTTCTAAGACTGAGATGAGAAAGCTGTGTGCTGGTGGCTCACACCTGTAATCCTCTCTACTCAGGGAACTGAGCTCTGAGAATCACAATTTGAAGCTAGCCTGGACAGGAACGTCTGTAAGATTTTTATGTCCAGTTAACCACCAAAAAAGCCAAAATTGGAACTGTGGCTTAAGTGGTAGAGCACTAGCATTGGTGGGTGTGGGGGGGAAGCTCAAGGACAAGGGCCCAGGCCCTGATATCAAGCCCCAAGAACAGCACAAAAAAAAAAAAAAGTGAAAAATGTTCATTTTGTAATGCTTGCATATTTCATACATTTTTCAGCAAAGTATTTAGTAAATGGGGGTTTTTGTTTGTTTTATAGGAAAAAGGAAAAAAAGGCCAACAAGATAGAAATCCTCTAAGCAAAGATATTTCACTTCTAGATCTAGATGACTGTAAGTATTATAATTTAATTTTTTTCTTCTACATATACTTGCTTTTTAAAAATGTTTTTCTAGTAACTTTTATTTACATATCCAAAAATTTATCAAAATTTATTTTAAAAGACTTACCAATGAATAAGGCCAGATAATTTTTGGAAATAGGTGCTATTAGTATCTCGTATCTATTCAGCATATCAGTTTTGTGTCATATGGACAAATATAAATGGCCATATAAAGTGTACCAAATTAACCTTGAAGGCTTTTATTTTGATACTTTATACTTACCTTACTGAATATCTTACAGTTTCTGCTTTGTGAATTGCTTGTATGATCTCATATACATAACTTATGTAGGTAGGAAATTAGGAAAGTAGAGGAATATGAAGGACTCACTTTACTATATCAGAGACCCAAAAAAAAGGAGATCCAAAGTATACTTAGAATGAGAGGAAGAAAAACTCCCACTAACACTCTACAAAGGAACTGGCACTGGTGGATGACACCTGTCATCTTAGCTATGAAGAAGACTGAGAACTAGGACTGGGAGTTTGGCCTAGTGGTAGAGTTCTTGCTTACCATGCATGTATACCTGGTTTTGATTCCTTGGTACCACATATATAGAAAAAAAGCTGGAAGTGTGGTGTGGCTCACATGGTAGAGCTCTAGCCTTGAGAAAGCCTAAGAACAGTGCTCAGGCCCTGAGTACAAGCCCAGAGACTGGCCAAAAAAAAAACAAAACAAGACAAGCTGGGCTCAGTGGTTCATCCCTGTAATTCTAGCTACTCAGGATGCTGAGCTCTGAGGAGTGCGGTTCAAAGCCAGCCCAGGAAATAAAGAAAGTGAGACCCTTATCTCCAATTAATCACTAGAAAATGGAAGTGGAGCTGTGACTCATGGGGTAGGGCTATAGCCTTGAGCTGAAAAGCTCAGGGATAGCGCCCAGACCCAGAATTCAAGCCTCATGACCCACCAAAAAACATCCCAAAAGACTGAAAACTAAGCATCGCCTTTTGAAGCCAGCCTGGGCAGGAAATTTCATTGAGACTTATTTCTAGTTAACCTTTCTTTTTCTACTCCCTCTCCTCTCCTTTCCCTTGTTCTTCTCTTCCCTCCCTTCTCTTCCCCCTTTCATGTGTCTTCTCCCTCTGCATGCGCATATATAAACACACACATACACACATAATATAAACATATAAAAGTACAAATTTATATTATTTGAGAAGCAGAGTTATAGAAGTCTGCCTTATATATAAATTCATGGGACTAATAAGACACACAGAAGCTATTTTAAATAAACCAGGAGGGCTTTGTCTCTAAGTGTTAGCTTATCAGGGTAGCTGCATACTGAGGACCTGTTACACTTAGGTAGAGTCGAACTTTCAAAAGTGCGTATGAGCTCAAACAAGTTAGTGAAATGATTACTTATTATCAAAAGATTTTTGAGATTTATCAGTATTCTCTCAAATAGATGGCAGTTTTAGAATAAGCAATACATTCTTTCTAAAATACAGTTCTTCTGACAAAGTATGACTAGAAGGGAATTAGGCAGCTAGGACTCTTAATTATTTAGAACAAAGGGAAAAAATATAGAAATGATTTAAGTCTTGTGACTCAGCTGGAGAGCTCTTGAAGGCTGTTATTTTTGATATTAGTGTGGAAAAATGTTTCTTCACCTTTTGTTTTTCTAGTGAAGTTACTGGGTGATAAATGCTACTAAAATATTCTGAAATGAAATTATTCATATTTTGCTATTGGATTTGCCATTATGTTTTGAAAGCTAAGACTAATAACTTCCATGACTTGATAATAACTTGACTAAATCAAGATGTTAAATAGAATTGTCATACATATATTAATCAAAGTAATTTAATTAAGTTTACTAGCAAAATAAAAATGTTGCTTTTAATAATTTAAATTAAATTTTCATGCACATTTGCTAATTTGAAACTTTTTTTTATAGTCAATCCAGCATCCATTCCAGTCTCATTTCCCACACCAGTTCTCTCTCCAAGTGTGATCACTGATCTTGAAGGCTTAAACTTGTCCACTTCTTCATCAGCCATCAGTGTAAGTTAAATACTCTAGCTCAGTTTTTAGATGATACCCTTGGTGTTTTTCAGTTTTCAAAATAATTGAAGTAGATTTCTTAGTCTTGAGTAGTTTTTCTTTCTAACAAAAGTCCCATTGAGAAAATACTTCCTAATTTTTTAAGGTTTGTGCAGACCATTTTCATCACAATTTACTTCCACTTTCTATCTACATTTACTTATGTACATTTTCCCGTGATACTTCTATATTATCTGTAGCATCTAAGGATTCTTTGTCATAAAGTTTTCACGCATGTAGTTATGGTGATACATACCAGTAGTCCCAGCTACTCTTGAGCCTAAGGTAGGAAGACTGCAGTCTAAGAAAAATAACGAGAAGTTTAAGAATGTGGCTTATTGGTAGAGTGCTTGCCTAGAATACACGAGGCCCTGGTACCACATGAACAACAACAACAATAACAGAAATAAAATTAATAAAATGAAAAGAAAAAATAAACAGTTAAAAATCATTTTTTTAAAAATGAGAGCCTGTCAACAAAAAAAGAGAAAAATAAGATCAGTTTTACTATTTGTTCTAACCCTTTGAAATATGTATTCATAACACAGAAAGATTCTTTTAAAATAATGTCTAGGGCCAGGAATTTGGCCTAGTTAAAGTGCTTGCCTAGCATGCACGAAGACCCAGGTTCAATTCCTGGGTACCACATACATAGAAAATGCTAGAAATGATGCTGTGGCTTAGGTGGCAGAGTGGTAGCCTTGAGGGAAAAGCCCAAGGACAGTGCTCAGACCCTGAGTTCAAGCCCCAGGACTAGCAAAAAATTAATTAATTAATTAATTAATTAATGTCTAATAGTTAAGTATAAGAAAAGCCTTTAGTTTTGTAAACTTTGATGAAGATGGAATATAAATACAACACTTGTTTCAGTTTTGCTTAACAGATGGCTTCATAAATGAGGAACAGTTTTTTCTAATTCATTTTTTGTCAACATACATTAGTTGGGTTGTGACATGTCCATGCATGTTTACAATGTATTCTAGTCAATCTTCCCTTCTCTTTTCTCCTTTTCCTCACTAAGTACTTTGTAACACAGTTCTTTAATGACATATTTTCTGTTAGGTTTAATATCACCAGGACCAGAATAGAGCATTCCATGATATATCCCAGAGTAGCAAAGCAATGCTGTGGGAATTGTGCTGTCAACAGGAGCTCATAGAGCTTGCATTCAAGAATATTTCTTCCCCATGTCATATTCTGTGTTGAGAAACTTCATGAACGAAAACCAACTATCAGCAGATGTATTAATTAGCTTTATCATTGTTGTGAACAAATACTAGGCAGAAACAACATGAAAGACAAAAGGAAGTATTTTTGTTCATTTTCAGTTAATCATGCCATAGAACCCATGGTGGAAGAGTCCAGTTAATACCTTGCCAGTCAGGAAGCAGAGATGGTTCAAAGCAGGATCTGGTAACCAGGTGTAACCTTCCATAAGGATACTCAAGGGCCTATTTTACACAAGTAGACCCCCAAAGTATTCAGTACATGAGCCTTTGGGGGAATACTTATATCCAAACAGCAGATTAAACCATCTCTTATCTGTTAGTTTTGTTGCTTGTTTTTTTAAATCTTGTCCTTAAGATCAGAGAATTGATTATTACTTTATGCTATGTCTAGCAACTGAAATTCAAGGATCTCTTGAACCAAATACCTGTTTACCATATATGGTAAAACCTTATAGTAGTCCATTTGTATCTTGAAATCATCCAGCTATCCTTTACTGCAGCTAAAAACTTACTTCTCTGATATTTCATTCTGCTCATTGTTTCTAAGAGACAGTGACTTTGGTAAAAATCTTAGCTTAGTTGCCTTAGACACATAGTAATTCATTCCATCTCATCATGACCAAGCAATCCAAGGTTTTCCATCCATCTCATTTTCTTAATACTATTGTTTTCATTAACCTAGCTTAAAGCCAATCTACAATATGAGAACTCATTACAGTTAATGGCTGTGTAATATGAAAGTTTTTTAAACTTCTAAACTTTACTATAGGAAGCTTATTTTTAAAAATGTTGAAGACTATAAATGATTCTTTAAAATTTAAAAGCTCACAGCATAGACATTGGCAAAGAAATATGTAGTTACAACCAGGTCCCAGTGGTTCATACCTGTACTCTACTTCTCAGGAGACTGATATCTGAGGACTGAGGTTAAAAGACAGGTCAGGCAAGAAAGTCTATCTGCAGTTAACTACCAAGAAGCTGGAAATGGAGCTGTGGCTCAAGTGGTAGAATGCTAACTTTAAGCAAATAAAGCTTAGAGACAGCACACGGGCCCCTAGTGTAAGTCCCTAGGACTGGCACCAAGAAAAAAAAAGATTAGCTAATATAGTTAATATACATGCATTGGTGATACCACTATTTGGAGAGTAATTTGAAAATAGTTAACTTGATTATTTCCATCCTTGTGACACAACAGTCTGTGTGTTTATTTGTAGAAATACATGCTAGAATATTTAAAGGCACATTGGAAGGGCAAAACACTGGGAACAAATGAAATGCCTATCCCTAGTATAGATATACAGATTGTGGTATACATATACAATAAAACAATGCCAGTTGTTAAAAGTGATTTGATTTATTTCTTACAACAAATCTTTAAAAAGCATCTTTGATTTTAAGATTTATGTTTTTATCATTTTAATCATTTTCTACTTTTATAAAAATAGTTTATAAATTTATTTTGTATTTGCTGACACCACACAAGTGATAAGAAATAGAAGTTGAACTTGAAATTCAGGTTTTATATTCAAAATTCTATCTTCTTTTTCCTGTACCTTTTTGTTTCCTATAAAATCATAGAAATCAGGGGCCAGGAGTTTGGCCTAGTGGTTAAAGTGCTTGCCTAGCATGCATGAAGACCCGTGTTCGATTCCTCGGTACCACATACATAGAAAAAAGCCGGAAGTGGTGCTGAGGCCCAAATGGTAGAGCTCTAGCCTTGAGAAAAGTCCAAGGACAGTGCTCAGGCCCTGAGCTCAAGCCCAGGACTGGCAAAAAAAAAAAAAAAAAATCATAGAAATTAACCTGTGTATATACCATATGTGATAAACTCTTAAAATAATTTAATTATTGACATGCATGTTTGCTCCTTGCAGTCTTATTGACTCCATCATTGTCTCTAGAAGTCATGCTTCATTTCGTGTTTGAATTTTATAAATTCTCAGTTATACTTCAAATCAAATCAATTTACAGGAAATTTCCACTTTAGTTAAGAGAGTTGCGTTCCATTTTGTTTATTAATATATGCATGTATGTATTTAGTATTTATGTACATTGGCATGTACATACATGCCAATCTTAGAGTGACTCACATTGTAATCATAAGAAGAAAATGTTTTAAAAAATATCCTAAGATTATTGTTTTTAAGAATTATATATGACTATTAAAATAAAATAAAAATTTATCCCTTTAGATTTTATTACACATGAAAACATTTTTACTTATATTACCCATATAATATGAGATGATAATTTTAAAAATAGTTCAACAAGAAGAATTGATAATTCTAAAATTAATGTAAGTTCTTCAAAAGCCTTTGAAGAATTCAACTACAGATAGTGACTTTTAGATTGTGAGATGCTGACAATATTCCTCAGCTCTTGTAGTATATTCCTGAAAATAGCCATATAAGTGTAAAAGAGCTTTCATCTTTGCAATACAATTTAAAGGAAAAAAAAAAAGTCTGGGGGCAGAGGAAATCCCTGATCCTTAAAAACAGTGGTAGAGTGCCTGCCTAGCATGCACAAAGACCTGAGTTCAATTCCTTGGTACCACATACATAGGAAAAAAAAAAGCTGGAAGTGGTACTGTGGCTCTAATGGTAGAGCACTATCCTTGAAAAAGCCTAAGGACAGTGTTCAGGCCCTGAGTTCAAGCCCCAGGACCGCCAAAAAAAATATAGCATATTCAGGAACCATAAATTCTAACACTAATCCATACAAGAAAGAATAGAGCTAACAAAACCATCTTAATTCGTTAAATATGCCATTTAGCTAACCAAACTCAAGTTTAAACAGTCACTGTATTCTAGATTGGGAGGTTGGCCTAAGATTTCTTTCTTTTCTTTTCTTCTTTTTTTTTTGGGGGGGGGGGCGGGTCATGGGGCTTGAACTCTAGGCCTGGGCCCTGTCCCTGAGCTCTTCAGCTCAAGGCTACCACCCTGCCCTTGAGCCATAGCCCCACTTCCCATTTTCAAGTGATTAATTGGAGGTAAGAGTCTCATGGCTTTGCAATGACCAGGCTGGCTTTGAACTACCATTCTCAGATCTCAGCCTCCTGAGTAGCTTAGGATTACAGATGTGAGTCACTGCACCAGCCCAAGATTCCTTACATCTATTATAAGTTTAAGATTAAACAATCCTCAGATTAAGTAACTTTTTTAGCAACTCACGGAATCTAGGAACATATTAATTTTAAGATTAAAGTTTTATTATGAGACAAAGATGACAAATTAGAACCAGAAAAAAGAAGAGACACATAGAATATGTTCTGAGAGAGTTCTAGAACTTGGTTAGACTACTGGTATCAAAATATGGCAGTATGATGGAATACTGCCAGCCAGGAGGCTCACTACATTTCATTGCCAAAGTTTTCAATTGAGGTTTTATTACACATAGACATGGTTGAATTACTATCACTTGGTTTAGCTCAATCTCTATATCTTCACTCTTCTTATAATCAGGCTTATATGTAGCCAAAAACTCCAGCTGTCTAATCACATGGTTGATCTTTCTGGCTTAGTCAGCACCCATCCTGAGTTAGCTCTTAGCATAAACTTTCCAGAGGCCAACCATGAATCACTAAAGTGATATAAATTGGCAGATGTAAGTCCAAAGATCTCATTGTGTGAGTTATTCTAATGGTCTGGAGATAACCTTTTATGACCTGACACAAAACCCCAATCTCCTTTCAGGGATGCTACATACCAGATAGTCCTATTCCAATTAAGTGTTAATTTACTCAAATATTTATTCAGGCCAGCATACAAAGACAAGATGCTCAAGATTCCTGCCTCATGGAAAGCATTGCACTGTGGGTTCTCCTTTGATCCTCATATGATTCTGGGGTGCAAACAGTGACAACAGCAGATCAAACCACAGTCTGCACATGTTCTTACCAGTAATCAGCATAGAATTTCTTATGCCCATGGAAAGATGGCATTTGACAGCACAACCAAGAAGCCATGTAACATGTGTCCTAAGATCCACAGCCTAGAGGATTGGAAGAAGGAATACCCTGTGTATTTTTCTAGAATTTAGTTTTACAGAGTAAGCGAAAAAAATGTCTTTTTAAAAAATTAAAATATGTATGACCTGGAGTTTGGCCTAGTGGTTGAGTGCTTGCCTAGCATGCACGAAGACCCAGGTTCAATTCCTCAGTACCACATACATAGAGAAAAAAAGTCGGAAGTGATGCTGAGGTTCAAGTGGTAGAGCTGTAGCCTTGAGAAAGTCCAAGGACAGTGCTCAAGCCCAGGTTTGGGGGAAAAAAAATAAAATATGTAAAGTAAATACAGCTTCTGCATTTAGTTTCAATCATTCTGTAAGGTTGTTTATATAATGAAAGGTGACTATAGGTTTTTGCTATTGACAAAAAAAAGAGTTCTAATTCTCTGTGATGAGAGATGAAGCCTCATTTGAAAAGTAAAGGGCCTTCATCAGAATTGCTTTAAAATTAATAAACAAACAAACAAGAATCATCCTGTTTGTTTTAAAATAAGAAGGAAAGCCTAATTATAATTCTAAGTAGAAAATCTGACTCACCATTTAAATATCTACCAAATGAGTATTTGGAATTATTAGATCAATTATACATTAATATGATGATCATCGTGACTGGAGTTATTTCATGCTTAGGGGGTTTTTTTTCCTGAGTAATTTTTATTTATTTATTTTTTCTAGTCCTGGGCTTGAGCTCAGGGCCTGAGCACTGTCCTTGGACTTTCTCAAGGCCAGAGCTCTACCACTTGAGCCTCAGCACCATTTCCAGCTTTTTTTTTTTTCTATCTATATGGTACCGAGGATTCAAACCCAGGTCTTCATGTATGCTAGGCATGCACTCTACCACTAGGCCAAACTCGTGGCCCTCCTGAGTAATTTTTAACTTTCATTCTACTCCTTCCTCCTATTTTTTTTCCCCTCCTACCCTTCCCTAGTTGCTACTGGGGAATAGTTGTGTCCTGCCAGAATACTAGTGTTTCTTAAGTTGTCTACAAGAACAAATGCCTTTGAAGTACATTACAGATGAATGCTCAAATATGAGCACTTACTAAGTCATGGGATTTCATAAATATATTGTTACAGAAATGACAATCTGCATATGTTAGTTTTTTTCTTTTCTTTTCTTTTGACCAGTCCTGGGGCTTGATCTCAAGGCCTGGGCACTGTCACATGGCAAGAGCTCTATCCCTTGAACCTTAGCACCACTTCCAGCCTTTTTTGTGTGTGTGTGGTACTAAGGAATCAAGCCCAGGGCTTCATGGTAGGCAAGCACTCTACCTCTAGGCCATGCTCTCAGTTTGTTTTCTTAAATGACTAGAACTACCTTTAAAAAAATATGTGTGTGTGCACAATACATACATACATATGTGTGTGTGTGCCTATAGGTGTGTGTCACTTTATGGTGACCTTTTAGCCAAGTTTCAGGCTAAGAGACAATTCCAGCTAAGATGAATTTCCTTTGGGTTTAGAGCAGAAAGGAGTTATATGTCAAAACTAAAAATAATTTTGTCATTTTAAATTTGGGGAAAATCCTTTATTTGTTCTGATGAAAATGTCAGTAGTTACAGAACTGTGGTAAAAATAATGAAAAATCACTGGCCTGGGTCTGCTTAAATTGAAAACATTTTTTAATTAAAGTTTTATAGTATGTTGTGCTTTCATTGCCTAGCTATGTCTCATCTTGTTCTTTTATTCAATTCTCTCTGGGTTTGAATTGCTTTAAATTTTTTAGCGAAACTTGAAGAAATATCTTCTTACTTATTGATCTTTTTGTTTCTGTACTACTTTTGAGATCTCTTAGTACATGAGACCATTTTCATCTATTTCTTTTATAGATTATTACAAGGACCTACTTTTAAAGAAAGAGATTATAAATTCAAATGGTAGATTTTTTTGATGTTGTTGCAAAATATTTTAACTAATTTCAGCAAATCTGTGCCAGTGTAACTCTTTAACTTATGAATAGTATTCACAGGTTTACCAATATTTCCACAACTATGTAGTAGTGTCTGACAAGCAACTCAAGTCAGTTAGACAAAGAGAGAGTAGCATGTGAACATGCAAAGAAAATATACACACATATTTACAAGAAATAGGATTAGAGTTGGTAAAAAGAGCTGGGCACCAGTGACTCATACCTGTAGTCCTAGCTACAGAAGAGGCTGAGACCTGAGGATCACAGTTCAATACCAGCCCAGGCATGAAAGTCTGGAAAGACTCTTATCTCTAATTAACCACCCGAAAACCAGAAGTGTTGCTGTGGCTCAAGTATTAGAGCACAAATCTTGAGCTGCAGAGCTCAGGGACAGCGCCTAAGCCTAGAGTTCAAGCCCCACAACCAACCCCCCCCCCCAAAAAAAAAAAAAGAGTTGATAAAGAAATCCTTTGGCCTACTTTTTTTTCCTTTTTTCTCTGTGGTGGTTCCTTTTGCTTGGCTTTGGGTTTACTATTTCCAGAGCTTAGATAGTTCCTGATTGCCTACCCTACTCTTTCCTAAGATTATCATATAGAGTACTTACTGAACAAAACATATATTATCAAAATTTTTAACAAATATAATTTGCGTTTTAAGATTCACTTTTTTTGTGGATCTTTTTTCCATATTCAGAGTTCCCTAAACTTTGTGTTATTGATCATTCTTTTTTTTGCTACATTTCATGACTACTAACATTTTCATCAGAAGAAATAAAGTATTTTTCCCAAGTTTAAAATAAAAAATTAGCTGGGCACTGATAGCTCATGCTTGTAATCCTAGCTGTTCAGAAGCCTGAGATCTGAGGATCAAGGTTCAAAGCCAGCCTGGGCATGAAAGTCCTGAGATCTTAACTCCTATTAACTACCAGAAAATTGGAAATGGCACTGTGGTGCCAAGTGGTAGAGCACTAGCCTTCAGCTGAAGAACTCAGGAAGAGTGCCCAGGCCCAGATTTCAAGCCCCATGATCAACACAAAAAATACATACATATTTTTAATTTTGTCTCATAATTTCTCCTCTAAAGACAAAGGAATGTGATATTAGCTATATACAGTTGATATATTATCAATTGCTATAATTCAAGTCTTGTTGCTTCTGTTGAATTGTGGTATTTCTAGTGAATACTTTTTTAGCTTTAAGTTGTTGTTATGCATTTTTCATTACATATGTGTTTATCAGATATGTTCACTTCTGCTATTAGTGTTTTTATTTTATAAATAATTATAATACTTCATAGGGCAGGAGTTTGGCCTAGTGGTAGAGTGCTTGCCTAGCATACATGAAGACCTGGGTTTGATTCCTTGGTAATACATAAATAAAGCTAGAAATGGTGCTGTTTCAAGTGGTAGAGCTCTAGCATTGAGAAAGCCCAAGGAGAATGCTGAAGCCCTGAAAAAAAGACTTTTTTATACTTCCCAAAAGAAACAAACAGCTGGTAGCTGGTGATATGGCTCTAATGGTAAAGCGCCTGTCTAGCAAACATTAGGCCCTGAGTTCAAAACCCAGGATTGCAAATGGGGAAAAAAGTTGTTCTAGGAGAGAATGATGGAATGGGTAACATGGATCATGATGCCATGTAAACTGGCAGACTGAATTCAAACTACTTTGTACTTTTTAAATATAATTGGCCAATGAATATTTGAAATTTGATAGGGAAGGGGGGAAAACCAAGACGGGTTGGGGGTGTGGGGGGGAGGGAAACGGGTACCAAGACATGTGAAAGGGTATCAATGTATGTGAATTAATGCACCTTCTATCTGGCAAATATCATGTAACCCTTTTACTAATTACAATAAAAAAAGCAAAAAAAATATATAATTGGCCAAATGTTGACCCGACCTTCCTTTCCCTCCCCCTCCCTCCCTCCTTCCTTCCTTCCTTCCTTTTCCTTCCTTCCTTCCTTCCTTCCTTCCTTCCTTCCTTCCTTCCTTCCTTTCTCCCTCCCTCCCTCCCTTCCTCCCTTCCTTCCTCCCTTCCTCCCTTCCTCCCTTCCTCCCTTCCTCCCTTCCTCCCTTCCTCCCTTCCTCCCTTCCTCCCTCCCTCCCTCCCTTCCTTCCCACCTCTCCCCCCCCCACTTTTCTCCCTTCCTCCCTCTTTCCTTCCCTTTGTGCTAAGGACTGAACTCAGAGACTTATAAGTTCATACCCTACCAGATAATTTTGGAAATTAGTTGTTCATTATAATGATCTGCTTTATCTGTGTTTGAAATTTTTATAATAGTTTTTAAATTCATAATATTAGATATTAGACATTCATGTAATACACATTTTTGCAGAAGATTTGATGTTTGTGCCTCTATAGAATATGTGATCTGACACAGAATTTTATAAATTTGAGCTAGTATATCAACATTTGATTACATTTAAAGCCTCGTCTGGGACATTGTGGATCCAGAATGGCTTGTTTCTAAGTCCTTCCAATTCTACTAAGACATGTAAAGAAATTAAGTAGAAACTTCAAATGACTTCAGTATACATTGCATAGGGAAAAGAGTACCTTGTCTTTTATATTAGAAATACAGTCAAATGAAGAGAAGAGGGGTAAAGTACAGTCAGGAATTTAATGTATATCCTACAAAATTAAGAAGAGTGAGAGAGGGGTGGGCTTGGGAGGAATGAGTGAGAATGTTGAAAGGGATGACATTAATCAAGATTCATTGTAGTCATAATCAACTTTATTTAAAAAAATAATTAAGAAAAAGAACTAGGATCCTAGCAAGTACATATTAGCTACTCACCAGATATGTTTAGAATGAGTAAAATTAATCTTTCCCAACTTCTAGCTTTATTGTTATAGACCCTATTTCCACTGATGTCAGGTTAAAATATTCTATTGTTAACATGTATGTGACAACATTGGGAGAATTTTTTCCATCACACATGTCTAGAAACTGGTTGTGTTCCTTTATACATAACATTTCTGTATTACTTCACATGTAATGTACCAAACAGTGAAATGTAGAATAAGTTATTACTTAAGGTATTAAACTATGTTAATAATTTATTCACATTTCTTAAGTACTCTCTTAATTTGGCTAACAGTATAGGAAGATAAATTGAGAAACTAGAACTACCATTTTGACTTTATTTCCCTGTCAATAGAGGAGATTGCCTAAAAATTTAAAGCACATCTTTCTAAGGTAACATTTACCTCCTCACATCTTTAGCAGCTATCAGACATGACATGGGACATATTCATTGACCCTAAAAATTTTCATCAGTATCATGCACTGAAAAGGGGCAGCCCCAGCCAGACAAGAGGCTCATTTCAATTTTAACGGCTATAATTAAAGGTTAATTCACTGAGTCAGGATTAACGAGGAAAGTACAAATGATAGGCAAGCAGCTGCCTTTATAATACAAGATTAGAACAATGCAATTACAACAAGAATTAGAAAAAATCAACTTCCAGAAAGGGTCTTTTAATGAACAAATTAAATTGTAATCTTTTAACGTGTATATAAAATAAAGCCCTCTAATCCTATAAATTAATATTATAGGATTAGATATCCACTGTCAAAATAATGCTTAATATAAAGAAGTTTTTTTTATTTGTAAGTAATAAAACTTGGACATTTACATATTTATGAATGGATTTTTAGTTTTTTTTAATGTTCAGTGGTCTTTTCCTGAATCATAGTTCAGTTTTCCTTTTACCTACCAAAATACCTATCAAGTCCCTATTCTGTGTATACCTATAAACTATTTTGAAGGCAGTATTTACCACCTCACATCTTTAGTAGCCTATCCCTATCAAATCCTACCCTTATCAAGTCCCTGTTTTGTGTGTACCTTCAAACTACTTTTCTAATATGGTATATTTCTCAGCCTCCTTTACAACCTTGTATTCATTTAAAAATTGACACATAATTTTATATATATTCTATTTAAATGTTTTATAATTATTAAAGTTTAAGCTTATCACCCATATTTTATGTAGTTCATATTATGACACATTTTTGTGTGGCATACCTTTAACCTTGGGACATTGATAAAAGTTTTTATATCACTTGTATATTACTACATATCTACTAAACTGCTTTTTGTGTGAAGCATTGTTTTATGAAAGTCTTTTGCATAGTGGTTGGTACATAGTAGGCCCTCAGCAAATATTATTACATTGCGTTTATTAATACAATTTAAACCATTTGCTTGGCTGCATCCTCCATTTTATCAAATTTTTCAGCATCTATTATAGGATTTGAAAAGAAGTTGTAGGCACTTAAAGATACAAAGAAAACATTTGTTCATCACAAATACAACCTATCAAAAACTATTCCTCAATACTGAGATTCCATTTAAAAAAAATCTTAGTATTTTGTCAGTCACAGTGGAGCAGATTCAGTGTAAAAAATCTGTATGCAAGAATAAAATCTGGGTGTTGATTCCTAAAACCTAATAATTCAGTAGCATCATTGCTTTAAAAAAATATATGATACTATGTGAAGATTATGTAGCCTGTGATATGCAAATTACAAGCTTTACTGACATTGCAGTGGAAATGACTTATAATATAGACTTACTTGTTAAAGTGATCTTTTTTATTTTGTTGTTAAGCTGACAAGTGCTAGAGAACATGCTTTATGTGTACATTGTGAGAAGTCTGAGGAAAATTGATAGTGTTTCATTGGTATTTAGATTATCCCAAGCATTGTATTTGGCGTGGGACAGCATGCTGTTTTGAACAATGTTTTGACATTAAGAACTTCACAAAATAGTATTTAAGCCCCCTTTGGCGTGGGCAGTTGATAACTTTTCATTCATAATTAGCTCATAGAGAACCGAGAGACATTTCAGGGAAATTGAACTGTCAGTGGGTAGAAACAAGCATTTGACCTCATCACATTGAGTGGGGCCCATCATAATTTGTTCATTTGGTGCCCATCAGCCCAGCCTCATCTCTCATACGGCACCTTGCTGACCTTCCCTCTCCAATTCCTCTCAGTTCAGGTTTAATTATGACTCTGCAGACCTGAAGAAATATTGCAGCTTGCTCTCAAAAACCCTGAACTGCCACTCACCAAAAGATTGGTTTTTAACAGGTAATAAATGCCCAGAGGAAATGGTGCTATGTCCATACAGAGAACCACAGCTTCTTTTGAGATTTTCCTGGCGCTCAAGTGTGTCACTGTTGGCTGGTGAAATTGTATTCCTAATGCAGTAAGCTTGTGGCTAAATTCACTGCTAAAAAATATCATGAGTACTTTACCTTAGGTAACTTTTTACTCACAGAAGAAATTCTTAGTTAATTGGTTATCTAGTGAATTTACTGAGTCTTATTTCAACTTACAGAAAGTTGAGAAGCATAATTAAGTCATTTAGGTAAAGTATTCATATTTTTAGAATATTGCATTTTTACTTTCTTAATTAATAATTACTTTTTGAAATACTGACTACTCCAGAAAGAGAAAACAAGAAATCATAACTTCATCTTCTACCAATATAATTGTAATTCATCCAGTCACTTGACAAAAGGAACGCCACTGGGTACTCTGCTGAGTTAACAATGTTGTCTCTAATGATAAAAGTAAATAGAAGATGAAATTTAAAATAAGTACTCAGATCACCTACCATGCTACATCTACATACTCTGTCCATACCATGAATATTTTTGAAATGCAAATTGACAGCAATCAGAGACTATGTAGAAAAAAATATAAAGCTTTCAGAATTACAGACTTTAACTTCTGCTTTCAAATTATATCCCTAAAGATTTCACTGCAAATAAAAATACTGTAAATTGTAGTCCCATACTGCATATCCTTGTACTGAATGTTAAACTGTCAGCAGGATTTTCAGGTCATTTGACAAAAAGGATACAGGTGCAGTAGCTAACAGTGAAGGTGACTGCTAGTTTCATCAATCACTTTGCCTTTCTTTAAGTTGATACATAATGGACCCCTTCAATCAGCTTCCTTGTTCTTTGTCACTTGTTTGGAAAGAAGAAAAAAAAAGAAAGGTGGAAAGGCTGGACTCTATAAAGTCAAGGTTAGGAAATGAATTGTTAGTTATTTACTCAGGACACAGAAGATGTCAGTATGACATCCTCTTCATAAAATGTCCAGTGTGTCCATAATGAGAATAAGAATTTGAAGCCAATGCAGTCCTTGTGTATTGGCAGTGCTGCTCAAAGCAGGGCTCCTAAGTTGAGGCTAAGACACACCTTATAGCAGAAAGTGTTAGAATACATGTCCATTTTGTTTCTGGAAATTGTATCAAGTGCTTAATCAAAAGAGCATGATGGTGGGTAAATTGTGAATTTCCTTTAAAGTTTTTAACTTTTTCACTAAAACCATAAGTATACTACTCACCGAGTTTGAACACCTTGCTAATTTTACATATTTGAAGCATATGACAGTTTAAACAAACTATTTTTTAAAAAATCACTGAGTTATTTTATCAAGTTTCTCCCCAGAAAAGAAGATATTTAACTTAACTTTCAAAGAATATACCTAGAGACAGTTATCAGTTCATCAGTTCTTTGATAAATGAGGGGGACACAGAAGGGGCAAGTCGTTTTATATATATACATATATATATATCATTTTTGAGCACATTATATATACTCTAAAATTCACTCATATACTTTCTGAGGGTATGTTTTTATGGATATGTGGTTCAGTTCCTCTATCATATTTCAAAGCCATAAACCAAAGGGTGCCATTTTATATGTCAAGAGGCAGTATAATGGTCTGAGCAAGTGTTACATTAAACAAAAATTATGCATCACAGCTTTGTGCAACTTTTCTTAGATTTCTAAGAACAGTTTGGGATAGAACAGTAAATATATGTTAATGTTCTTTGTAGTCTTTGCATACCTTTTTATTTGTGACTGTACTTAATTCTCTTTTGTTCTCAAGTAAACTAGGGATTGTGATTTCCTTCTTTTTTTTGTATTATTTTTTTATTGTATTTAGTAAAAGGGTAACATGATATTTGCCAGATAGAAGGTGCATTAATTCACATACATTGATGCCCTTCCACATGTCTTGGTCCCTTTACCCTTCCCCCACCCCCCTCTTGGTTTCCCCCCCTTCCCTGTCCAATTTCAAGTAACCAAATACAAATGTATCCAATATATCAGATAACAAAGTGAGATATTGTGTCAATATGAAATAACAAAGGAACAGCAAAAGAGATGAGATAACATAGCACATTAAGGACAGCAATCATTCATTATATGGCTTTTGTTTCAATATCCTAGAGGTCCATTCAATTAGCTTCATACTATATGGCCTTATCTTTTTGGTGTGTGTGTGTGTGTATGTGTGTGTGTGTGTGTGTGTGTGTGTGTGTGTGTGTGTGTGTTTTACTGGAGTTACTACAGGCCTCGTTCTCACTTAGCTTTGCTTCTTTAACCTCTGATCTACATTTGAGCCACACCTCCAGTCCTGCTTTTTTGCTAGTTATTAAGTCTCATGGACATTTCACTGGGGCTGCCTTCAGATCCCTATCTTCTGGATCTCTGCCTCCTGAGAAGCTAGGATGACACCACTGGCTAATGTTTTTCTTGATGAAAATTTTCTATTAATAAACGTGAGCGAAATCTTGTTCTTAAGGTGAAGTGATGAGCAGAGTGCTGGTAGTTCATGTCTGTAATCCTAGCACCCAGGAGGCTGAGATCTTAGGATCACAGTTCAAAGCTATCCCAGGCACAAAAGTCCATGAAACTCTTATCTCTAGTTAATCACCAGAAACCGAGAAGTGGTGCTGTGGCCCAATTTTTAGAGTGGTTGCTTTGAGCTGAGGAGCTCAAAGACAGCACCCAGGCCCAGAGTTTAAGCCCCACGACTAACCAATAAAATAATTTTTTTAAAAAGATGAAATAACATTTCTGAAATGACCCAACACAGAGATGGAAAATTATTACATACCCTATGACTATTCCCCTGGTTCTCTTTTATTTGGTATGTTATGTGAAAGATAGTTAACCACACTAACCTGTCTCAAAGCTAAATCTTTATCAGACTTCATATTTCCTCTCTCTGAGTGCCAAATACGAAGAAGAGGAACCCTAGGTGACCAGTGTCTCCTAGGGAAGTCTAAAATATAGGGGCCAGAAATAGTGTAATAAAGATAACAACTAAAAGTTTGTGGATTGTTTCTGTAAGTTAAATGGAGAGTCGACTTAGGTAGCAGTCATTTGTGAAACTTTATTAATACCATACAAAGTCTTAGACTGACTTAGCGTGACTCTTTGCTTGTAGAGAACACAAGGAAAAGATACTACAACTCCTTGATAACGTGGGTGGGCAATATCCTGTGTAAAAGTGGCACTATGTTCTCAAAGAGTTGGATTTATTTCTGGATACCAGCGTTTTTAAAAGCAATGCATCATTCTCCATCCAGCAAATGCCTTCCATAGCTAGTAATACGTTGGTTTGTCCATTTTCAGCCCGTAGTACAAAATAAATGAAAGCCAAGGACATTACAATTGGGAGGGAAGGAGGACTATTATTTAAAAGGCTTTTAAATGATGTCACTATATATTCTTTTAACAACATCCTCTAAAAGCCTTTGAAAAAAATAGTCCCTCCCTCAGTTGTTAACAAAGACTCTACTGGGGACTGCTCTTTAAAAGGCTGTTAAATGGTGATCCTATATTTTTTAACATCAACATCATTTAGAAACCTTTTAGAGAACAGTGCTCTTCACCTACAGTAACAGAGAGAAAAAAAGGTGTGGGGGAAGGGATTACTTTTTTAAAGGTCTTTGGATGGTACTATCAATAAATACAATATTGTTATAAAAGCTTTTTCCAATGGTGATTCAGCTTTTTTGATATGTACTTTTAACCTTATGACCCTTTGTTATTTGACAGATTGTTGTTTTGACATTGCCTGAAAACTCAATTTACTAATAATCCCGAAAATGCCGTTTATTGAACTCTTTATAGTTTACAAGTCAATTTCACGTATCCTATCTCATCTGATCCTTATTGAAATAGCTCAGAGAAGATGACAGGATATATATAATTAGCCCCATTTTACTAAAGAAAAAATAGGAGTTCCTTGAGGTTTTGATTTACCTAAGAACTCACTTGATATGAAACTATAATCTAAAATCTCACTTGTGTTGAAACTATAACCTAATTCACTTGGCATTTGATACAATGCCCCATTTACCTGTCCCTAGTTACTGCCCTCATCTCATTTTTTTTAAACTAGCCCTATAGGTCTTCTCAACAAGCCAAAATATTAAGAGTTGATTACTTTAAAATTAAGTGTAAAGGTTGGTTTCTTCAGTATTGAAAAATTACCGTATTAAAGATAGGTCTGTTTTTTTCTTTTGGCATTTATTTATTGTTATTGTAAAAATATTACAGAGGGGTTCCAGTTAGGTAATTCACATAAAGAATACATTCGTTTTTAACCATGTTAGCCCTTCCTCCTTACTCCCTCACTCCCAACTTCTTCCTCTGGTCCCCATCCACAAGTTATATGGTTCATTTTCAACATAGTATCCAGTAAGTATCACTGTTACATTCATCTACCATGTATCCCACTATTTCTGTACTCCCCTTTACCCTTTCAAAGACAAACAAAAGGAAAATAAACTTGTTTCTACTTCCTGGAGTTGGTTTTGATAAGCATTATTTTATATGATCAGATTGCAATCCCTATGAAATATAGTATTCAGTATCATCTCAATGTATAATTTTTTCTGTGATATTATAGCACTCCTGACTTCTCAGATTCCTTTCCCTTATGTATGCTTATGAAAATACCACTTAAAATTCATATACAGTGTCAGTTTATTAAGTAGCTGTTAAAGACAATTTCCATTTTGTGCTTTTTTATTACTTAAGTAGTTGTACAAAGCAGTTGTCATTTAACAAAGCAGTTTATGAATATGAATGTCACCCCTTTCAACATGCTAAAGACAATTCTAATCTTGTTTTATTAATTTGTTTTTAAAAATTATTTTGTTAGTCAAGGATACTGATTCATAATTAAAATTATACTCAGAAAATTTACTCAGCTAACATCTTTGAAATGAAATAATAAACTACAGTTTTCTAGGAAAAAAAGTCTATCGTCTTATATGACTAACCTTTATTTTCCTTGATCATAAGCAATATTTTGTGCTTATAGAGAAAGGAACTTTATAGCTTCTTGCCTGAGAGAAGTGGCACAAAGAGATACTAAATTCCAATTGTGGCTATGCCACTTTTTTTTGCCTATGCTTATAAGGAGCATCTTTAATAACAATTGAAGAAGAGCACCTTCATCAACAGAATGCTTTGTGCAGTATCTCATTGATGCCTCATAAAAAGAATCCTGTGAATTAAGTCATTTTATTGACTAATATGTAAATTCAAACTCAGAGAAATTAATTGCCCTCTTTTCATCAAATTACTTGAAGATCTAACTTAAAATTTAGTGCTTTATTTTTTATTGCCAGTCCTAATTGTGCTTGACAAGAAGGAACCAACAAATGTTTGCTTCTGAAGAAAAATGCTTCACATGTCAAAAATAGGTATCGCCTGGGAAAACAGGGCCAGTACTAGAGTCTTGACAGATAGGTTCCAGTACCAGGGCTTGACTCAGAAAGATTTGCTAAGCCAACTTCCTGTAGTGTTAAGAAAACTAGACCCAGCAAAAGGTATTGCTAATTCAGACTAGACTCCAAAGAATCTAAAGCTTCTCCTGGTTCCTACTGTCACACAGAAGAATTTGAAATATTTATAAACATTTAAAAATCATGTTTATTTTAGTTCATGCGTCTGTTTTTCCATCAGTCTGTCTCATGGTCTCTAAGAACTCTTTTCCCATCCTTGCCCTGTGTTGGGAATTTTTTGACAACCTGTGGTACTTGGTACTGGCATCCTGGGTATATATGAATCCTTTTCTCCTTGATCACACTCAACAAAAGCATCCCTGGAGGATTCTGTTACTTAAAATAACACAAGGTAATGCAGCTCCCTTTCCAGTTTGTACATCAATTAAGATATATTTCTTTTTTTTACCTTTTTTAATTTTTAATTTTTCAAAATTTTTATTGTCATTAATAAAAGGGTTACATTATATTCACCAGATAGAAGGTGCATAACTTCACATTGATACCCTTTCTAATGATATGGTCCCCATTTCCCTCCCACCCTCCCCCTGCTTATCTTGATTTCCCCCCTTCCCTATCCAATTTCAAATAACCAATTAAGCACATATAAAATATATCAGATAACAAGGTGAAAAATTGTAACAATATGAGATAACCAAGGCATGGCAAAAGAGATGAGAGATAACATAGTACATTAAGGACAACAGTCACTCATTATATGGCTTTTGTTTCCTTATCCTGGAGTTCCTTAAATTTAGTGTTGTACTATTTGGCCTAATGTCTCTAGATTTTGTTCTATTGTAAATCTCTGCTAGGAGAGCCCAAGGTTTCTACTGATTATGACAAATGAGGGAGACTATTGGGCCTATGTTCCTTTGAGACTGGCTTACTTCACTTAATATGATTTTTTTCTAAGTCTTTCCATTTCCTTACAAATGGGGTGGTGTCGTTCTTTCTGACAGCCACATAGAATTCCATTGTGGATAAATACCACATCTTGTTGATCCACTCATCAACTGAGGGACATCTAGGTTGGTTCCATATCTTTGCTATGGTAAATAGTGCTGCAATGATCATCATTGTGCCAGTGGATTTAGTATGCCCTTGTTTCTGGACAGTTGGGTAAATGCCAAGTCTTTTGAGGAACTGCCATACTGCTTTCCATAGTGGTTGAACGAGTTTGCACTCCCACCAACAGTGTAGTAGTGATCCCTCCTGGCCACATCCCCTCCAGCATCTGTTGTTATTAGTTTTCTTGATCCTGGCCATTCTAACTGGAGTGAGGTGGAATCTTAGAGTTGTTTTGATTTGCATTTCTTTTATGACCGAGATGTAGAGCATTTCTTCATGTGTCTATAGGCCATTCTTATTTCTTCTTCAGAGAAGACTCTCTTTAAGTCTTTGGCCCATCTTTTAATGGGATGGTTGTTTCTTTGGAGATTAGTTTTGGGGTGATTCAATTTTTTGATATATTTATTTTCTTACCTATAAGACTTTGTCTAAATGAAATCTATATCTCTCATCCTAGAAGACCCAAATCCCCTAATTTACGGTTTATTTATGGTAAATATTTTCAGCATGATCTTGGTCACAGTTACCCATAATTCTGTCTTGACAAAATCATTATTACCAGCAAGATTGTTTTTATAAATGTCCCAAGTGTTAATTCTACTTCAATCCATATTCATCATCATATTCCTTTCATAAGAAAGTCCATTCCCTTCCTTGTCAGTCTTGTCTTACTTGCCCACATAACCAATGTAGTTTTAGGCTACCATTATCCTGTCATTTATATGACTAACCTACGTAGTTTTTAACCTCTTTGATCATGCAGTTCAACCATACATACCTTACCTTTATTTCAACTCTGAAATGCAATTTTGTGCCTTTGCATGGGCCTAGCATGCTCCTAAGGCCCTTCAGAGCTTTAATTTAAAAACAGATGTAAGTGTACCCAAAGATGTGATCATCAAGATAGCTACAGATTAACTTTTTTAGTAGTATGGGGCCAGTAAGATACAAGCCAATTTCAGCTTGTCTTTCTGTGTTGACTTGTAATTTCTGCCATATTTCAGTGAGCATATAAGGGAGGTAAATTTTTAGAAAAATTATTTTACAGAAGCATACAGAATAAAGTGCAAAGAATTTAAAGATGTGAAGATCAATTAAAGTGACATGTATAGTGTGGACAATTAAAAAAATGGAGTAAAAAACAGGAAGGGACACCAAATAGTCAATTATAGTTCAATCTTAAGGTGATTCTATCTATCTATAGATTGATCTCTCTATCTGCTCTGCATTGATTATTTAGCTTCATATAGCTAGGATGACAGCTGCATGTTATCATTCCTGGTTTATTTGTTGAGATGGAATTCTTGCTAACTGTTTGCCTGACAGGCCTTGACCAAAGTCCTCCTGTGTACATGAAATCATGTGAGCCACTTGTTTTTATTAGTACTATTAAAGTGAAAGTTAGGAAGTACAAAATATTATGATAGATAATATCTATAGATAGTATAATCCATATCCATGGTTCTGGTACTGTTTTTCTTTGAAAGTGATAAATAGAATTATATCATTTTAATGTTTAATATTAAATGTACTGACAGTGAAGTTTTCATATTCACCTTTGGAGAGAGGAAAGTATAAAATATTATCATAAAGTAATTCATCTCAAAATCAGCGAATATGTCCTACATCTAGGGGTCTACAAACTTTCTTTTCTTGTGTTCTGTTGAGAGCATTGATAGAGATCAAACCTTGTATATCCTAGGCAAGTGCTTCTGCCACTGAGCTATATGTGCAGCCCAACAAACTATTGTAAAAGACCAGGCGGTAAATATTTTTAGTCATCTGGATCATAACCACTTAACATTGCCATTGTGGCACAAAAGTAGGCATACTATATAAGTGAATAGTGTGTTTCTATTCCAGTAAATATGTATAGGCACCTAAAGGAGTTTCATAAACTTCACAGTTTTTCTTTTGACTTTTCAACTCTCTAAAAATGCAAACAAAAATCTAGGTACTGGTGCACCTGTAATCCTAGTTGCTCAAGAAGCTGAGATCTGCAGTATCATACTTGAAAGCCAGTACAGGCAGAAAAGTTTGTGATATACCATCTCCAAATAACAAATGCAGGAATGAATAGAGACTTAGCTCAAGTGTTGAGACACACAAAATTCTGATTTCAAGCCTCAGAACCACTACCACCAAAAAAAAAGAAAAGAAAAAGAAAAACCATTCTCAGTGTAATTTATACAGACATAGTAGATCCAATTTGATCTCCAGCTGACATTTGCTGGTGCCTGCCTGCTTAGCACCATGAGTAAGTTAACATACTCATTTAATGTTCACAATATATGTTAATGCATTGATTATAAAATAAGTGATAATTTTTTCATGATTTGTACTGATTACTGAAAGTGAGTTTTCACAGTTACTTCCTAGAGTAGCTAAATTTACACACATAAGAAAATTCTTCCTGTGTATAATAAATGGTTGTAAACAATGAGTGATTTAAGATTTGAATATATTTCTTTTGAGTCTATGCTTGAAGTAAGAATTGACCAAATTTGCCTTTTCCTTTTGCAATCCTGAACTAGGTACTAGATTCTATGCAATGAACTGAAAGTAAAATAAAGACAATATTGTATCTTTCTGCTTCATGATATTGAGACATACATTGGCTTTAAAAGCACTAATTTTAAAGATGATGCTTACCTCTTTTTACGGCTATTTTCTTACCTCGTCATTTTTATAAATCATATATATAAATTGATTCTGCTATAAAATAAGCCAAGGAGATACAGAGGAATCATTTTACATTCTCTAGATCTTCAATTTTTTTTAATTTAGAAAGTAGAATAGATTGTTAATGCTAAAAAAGTGATTGAGTAATATGGATTAAATATAAAGGTTGGAAAAAATTGTTTTCATAAAGCTTTATATGGAAATATCATCTTTGAAATACTAATGCAAATGCTAAACAAGGTTTATTTTAAGCCACTTACTTTATATTCCATGTTTTATTTTTCAAATCTCATTCTAAATTTTATAATTCAATCATTTTGAACAGCTATGTTCAAAAGAAGTTTTACAACTTTAATCTTAATAATCTCCAAAAAAGCAGACATGCTATGTCATAAAATAACTATTAGTGACTAGTTTGTATCCTATAAATCTAACTTGAGTTGATAATATGGTCCATTACCAGCTAACTGCACAGAGTATTTTTCATTTTACACTCTTCAGTTACTTTTTAGTGAAGTGTTAAAAAATATGAAGCTTTTCTCCTCTCTAAAATTGCACGCTGTCTGTCTGTTATTAGGGAGATAACAGCTCTTATAAATGTTTCAGTAAGCACTAAGTAGACAGTTATGTGCACTCTCATTCCACGCTTATTTGCTTACTGTAATAAACTGATAAAATATGTGTGGTTTGTCTCTGTGTATCTGCAGGCATCATGAGTCACATAGATTTCCTTTAGAAATAATGTTGTGTCTGCAGAATTGATTGCTTATTTTCGCAAACCATCTAAAGATACACAAACGACTTTTATTATTTAAACATATGCTAGGTGAAGATTTGTAGAGGATCATCTTACTGTTACTTGATGCTTTTTGTTTGTTTAACTCTTAGGGGAAGCTGTATTACTATAGCTACTGAACTGATTACTTCCTTAAGAATCATAGTGCAGGTGATCCATATCATTTGCTTATAATGCAATAAATGTTTAACTCTTTAAATACTAGCGTTTAGATAATTAAATAAAAATACAATCTTGGCCAGGAGTTTGGCCTAGTGGTTAAAGTGCTTGCCTAGCATGCATGAAGACCCGGGTTCGATTCCTCGGTACCACATACATAGAAAAAAGCCGGAAGTGGTTCTGAAGCTCAAGTGGTAGGCTCTAACCTTGAGAAAGTCCAAGGACAGTGCTCAGGCCCTGAGCTCAAGCCCATGACTGGCAAAAAAAAAAAAAAATGCAATCTTTTCCAGCATTATTACCCTCTCCTATTTGTACAAGCTTGATTAAAATAATTCCTACAGCTGAAATTAGATTTTACTAGTATTTCTACGATGGCAGGGCTAATAGTTAAGTTGTTTTGTGTGTGTCTTTAAAAGATAACATTGTTTCATTTCTATGCAGTTAAGTATAATAGAAAATTTCAAGTTATTTCCTGAAACAAATGTTAATCTTGATCATCTCTATCAATCACCACATTGCAGTGATATGACTCTAGTATTTTTAGGAAATGGGAGACCTGAACAGTCAGCATCCAAGTACATTTACAAATAAAATCTATAATCATTTAAAATAGTAAAAACATGCTTTGCATTCTTAGAGTAAGATTGTGTTTTATACAGGAATTTAAGTTGGGAAGTAGATGGGAAGACAAGTAATAAAAGTTAATTATATATTATGTTAGAAAAGGACTCAAGTTGCTATAGAAAAAGAAAAATGAAATTGGGATAAAGAAATGCAGCTGGATTTAAACCTCATTAATTGTGTAACAATGGAGCAAGACATGTCAAAGCTAAGCCGTGAAGGAGGAAGCATATTCCAGGCAGAGCAACTGCCAGCTGGTAGGACCATGACTGTTACATAAAAGTATTACTGATGGAAGGCCAGGAGCTGGTGGTTCAGGCCTATAATCCTCAATATTCAGGAGGCTGCCAGCACAAGGAAAAAAAAATTAAATGATTGCCTATAGAGTCAGGGTGACTGGAGTAGTCACTTCAAGAATAATAGGAGCCAAGCGTGGTGGCTTATGCCTGTAATCATCACTACTCAGGAGGCTGAAATCTGAGGATACAGTTCAAAGCCAGATTGGGCACAAAAGTCCATGAGACTCCAATTAATCACCAATTAATCTCCAAGTAATCACCAGAGAACTGGAAGAGAAATAGAGAGATAGAGCACTAGCCTTGAGCAGAAGAGCTCAGGGACAACTCCCAGACTCAACTCCCAGACTCAAAAGCCCCATGACCAAAAATAAGACTCCAAGACTCCAAGATCTGATAATATTCTTAGATATAATAAATTATTTTAGCAAATCAGCACAATTCAAAATTAACATGAAGAATAAGTACTTTTCTATATTATTAATAACAAACAGGCTGAGAAACAAGGAAAATAATATTTGCAAAGGACCCCCAACCTAGGAATAAACCAAAGAAGGAGGTGCAAAATTTCTACAGTGAAAACTATAAATCATTGAATAAAATTAAAAAAGATAACTGCAAAATATAAAGGCCCACCATCTTCATGGGTTGGCAGAATTATTCATTATTAATATGGAAGCCCAAAAACCTTAAGGAAGCTGGATACTGGTAGCTCACACCTGTAATCCTAGCTCTGAAAATCATGGTTCAAAGTCTGTGTGGGCAGGAAAGTTCATGAAACTTGTATCTCCAGTTAACTGCCAGAAAACCAGAAGTAGTGCTGTGGCTCAAAATGATAGAACACTCACTCGCCTTGAGTGAAAATCAAGGACAATATCCAGGCCCTGAGTTCAAGCCCCACAGCTGACCTCAAGCAGTTAAAACAATCATAAGCAAAAAGACCAATGCTAGTGGGGTCACAACTCTAGTTTTCAAATTAGACTGCAGAGTTCTAGTAACAAAAACAACATGACAGGGTATGAGTGCAATATTTCTTAATCAATGTCACCCCTTCCATCCTTCTCCCCTATTTCCTCTCTCCTATCTCTGCCCTCAAATTTCAGTTTTAATTTTACGTAATGTACATTGAATATAATGATTTATTTGCTAACCTCTCTTCTCTCCATTCATATGTCCCACTGCTAGGAGTTCCCACAGAAGTAAAACTAACTACATACATCAACATCTGTTCAGTGATTTAATGGCATATGAATGTCAGGAGCAGTGTAGATATGATTAAGACCTGGTTAGGGTTTTTAGTGTACTTATCATCTAATTATAGGAATCCTCATGGAAGCCCTTAGTTCATACCAGTAATCCTAGCTAATCAGGTGGCTGAGATCCAGATCAAAGTTTGAGCCCACCTTTGGCAGAAAAGTTTGCTAGATTGCATCTCCAGAGTAACCAGAAAAAGCAAACTGGAGGTATGGCTTGAGCTAGAGACCAGCTAAATCAAGTGCAAGGCCCTGAGTCCAAGCCCATAGTACCACTTAGGGCTATGTTTAAAGGTTGATTATTAAAGTTTACATTAATTTATAGGAGAAAATATGATTCTTGCTGATATCTATCATATAAATATTTTATATTTATATGTGTATATGTATACACACACATGCTACACCCACTCCAGTGGAGTCTGTGGAGCATGGAGCAGAAAGAGCTTGAATGGCTGCCAGTCCTGAGGTTCGCACCAATGGTGATCAGGCCTCCTGGAGGTCACTGGCAGAGACCGGGACATATGCATGGAATTCTCATAATGCTGGATGCTGGGATTCTTTTAACACTCTTTTCATTTCTGATAGTTGATGGTATGGCAGTAATATTCTGTGCCAGCTACTGGCCTATACAATTGATTGAGTGACTAGATGCTCCAGGAACTAAAAGTGCATGCCCGGCTACTCTGGCGCAATACACATCCACAGCAGCCTTGATGACCTCAATGTAGTCTATTAATAATAAGACAGAATTAGAAACTAAAACGGAAAATATGATCTTTGAATTAGTAATATATGTTAGTTTGCCTAAGTATGCCTTTAATGCGTCTGCATTACTTGTGTAAATGTTGCAAGTACATAATGAATCATATGGGAAAGGATTAGAAGGGCTAAAGCACCGTGGTGTGCTCTAACTGAGCAGCAACAATGGACTCTTAGGCTTAAGGTTTTACAATTCCTGGCACAGGGTAATAATTACTGACTCAGTAACAGAATCATAGGAAGAACTAGAATGGAACAGATGGTAAACAAAGCTAATATTGATTAATGCCAAGGCAGATGATGCCTAACCACAACGTCTGACATATTAACCATAGCTCCTTAGAAGGGAGGGAGAAGTTTCTTTTCTACTTAGAAAAATGTACCCTGTAACCATTCTTAAACATGATTGTAATCTTTTGACCTTATGCCAACTGAAAGAAAATGCTCCTACTTTGATTGTATATAATCTCACATTCAACAAGTAAAGCTTCGCAGCAGATTTCAAACCTCCCTTGCGTTTGTGTCTGTCTGTCATCGCCGAATCCATTCCTGACCTGTGAATCCAGACTTGGTCTCCCCGCACTCCCGCTGAGTCGGTCTGTGGCACACACACATACCTTTTCATACATGTCTGTTTCAGTTGCTTACATTTCTGTTCTTCTGTGGCGCTGAGGACCAAACCCAACCTTGCACATAGGAGTCAAGCACCTTACCACTGAGGTACATTTCCAGCTCGGCCCATTATCTCTTTGAATATTCATTACTGAGAGTAGTTGTTTGGATATATACTAATCAACATCTGAGCATTTATAATTACAATGTTAAAATTATCCTCCCTCCTTCTCTCCCTCTCTCTCTCCCTCTCTTTCTCCCCCCTCTCCCCCTCCCCTCCCCCCTCTCCCTGACTCCCTTCCTCCCTTCCTCTCTTCCTCCCTTCCTCCCTCTCCCTCTCTCCCTCTTCCTCACCCTCTCCCCTCCTCTCTCCCACACTCCCTCCCTACCTCCCCCCCTCCCTATCTCCCCCCCCCTCTTTTTCATTCTTATTTTAGCCACACTTCCACTTCCAACTTTTTGCTGGCTAATTGAACATAAAAGTCTGTTGGGTTTGTGTGCCTGGGCTGGCATCGAACCATGATCCTCAGATCTTAGCTTGCTAAGTAGGTAGAATTGCAGTCATGAGCCATTAGTGCCAGACTTGAAAGTTAAAATTTTTGAATATTGAGTATTTGAAACAATAACTTGATATGTAGTCTAGGCTGGCCTCCAAGTCAAGATTCCCCCTTAACATTCCAAGTGCTGGCATTATGGGTATGCACCACCATACTTGGCTGCAGATAGTATTTATTCCATCCGAAGAACCTATGGATTGACATAAAAGTACTTCAAAAAAGAACTTGAAATTCCTGGGTGGAGGGGCTGTAGGAGGAGGGAACCAGGCTGTTTTTTTTATCATCAGAAAACCAGAATAGCATGAATAGAGTACTTGCTTCATTGCTGAAATTTAGATAACATATTATAAATTCTCACATTTATCAATTGATCCTTTTGAGAATACCATCTTTTAGTGATGTTTAGAATACACTTTATTATTTTATACTCGTTTGATATTTCTGTTTTGTTGTATTTATTGAATTATTAATATCGTTACTAATTTACAACATCATCAGGCATAAATGCCATTTCTGATTTGTAATACATCTATTTTAATAGAAAGATAGCTAGAACTTGGTCTTAGACAGCATTTCTTCATTTAATATGCTGCTTATAAGCTCAAACAAAATGAGATTCAGGAAAGAATTTAACCAAGAATCTAACATTCAAAGGAAGGATAAAGAGTTGATTAGCCAGGAAAATTATTGAAGAACAGTGAAATGAGGAAAGATTTGTGTTACCAAATAATTGAATCATATTGTAGCACTCCCAAGAAATGAACTATTTCACTATGGATTTAACAGATTAATCCAGGCCCAGAAACCTTCGCATTTGTAAGTTGTTGAGAAAAGACTGTTCATGATCTCATGTAGACAATTGATTTAAATGTTTGGAGAAAAAATTGATAGAGTTAATGTACCTCAATTTCACATGAACTGCATACTTTCGGCAATATGACTTAACTGACTTTGAAGTAGGAAAAAAAATGTTTTTATCCATTAAAGCAAAAAGCAAAAAAGAAATGAAATCACCTGTGATAGAGAGCCATGGTCTTCAGCTTACAATAGAAGAAACTTGGGAGGTGGAAGGAGACACACAAGGAGGCAAGATTGAAAACAAAGGCACAGACTTCATTATTTGTAGATGATATTTTTTATAGTTACAATGCCTTATAGTTGAAACATCTAAAACAACCAACTGACAATCTAATAAAACTAGTGAAGTTAGCAAATGGCTATATATGGTACTGGGGGTGGCAGAATGGGAGAACCTTAAAATTCATTTTTTAAATGTATTCTACATGCCAGGTGTGGTAATCCCAACACTTAAGAAATTGAACAAGACAATTTCTTGAGACTACGCTAGCTACATAACTACATAAGAAGCAAGAAACTGTTTTTTAAAAGTATTACAGCTGGGTGCCAGTGGCTCACACCTATACCTCTAACTACTCAGGAGACTCAGATCTGAGGATTGTGGTTCAAAGCCAGACAGAGCAGGAATGTCTGTGAGACCCTTACCTCCAATTAACTACCAAAAAAGCTGGAAGTGGAACTGTGGCTCATGTGATAGAACACCAGCCTTCAGTGACAGTGTTTAGCCCGAGTTCAGTGACCAGACCCTAAGTTTGAGCCCCAGGCCCAGCACCCCTCACCAAAAAAAAAAATTATATAACTAAGATTGTTTTCCTTTTATCAAAATATCTTAATATATGCCTGAAATGTACAGAAAGAAACTTGGTACTGTTTCAAAGGTATTTATATTACATTTTAATATCAGTTCTGTCTAATATACATGAGTGTTATATGCTTCTATTACTCATCATTGTAATTTTTGTAGTACTTCAGGGAAACCAGAAGTCAAATATCATAAAAGTTTGCTTATTTCTTAAGAGAATTAATAACTATATTCCCTGATTCGTGTTTTCTTTTCCCATGTTCAATAGGTTGCTGCTCCTGTTTTTGTACCGATGAAAACGCACATTCTGCTTCATCGAATGAGTGGAAAAGGACTGGCTGCCCACTATTTCTTTCCAAGACAACCTTCCATTTTTGGTGATAAGATGGTCTCTGTGCAAATAACACTGAATAATACTTCAGATCGCAAGATAGAAAACATCCACATAGGGGAAAAAAAACTTCCTACAGGCATGCAAATGCATGTCTTTAATCCAATAGGTAAATACCAGTTCTTATTTAAAACTTTTTTTCAGTTTGATAACCAAATGTTTTTGTTTTAATAGTACATTCTTTTTAATTGCACAAAGTAAGAACATTATTTTATTGGCTGTTAGCATGCTCAGTTTATATTTGTTTTCCTTTTTTCCTTTTTATTAGTGGTTATGATTTGGGGGATCAAACCTGTTTTGCTTCTTTTGAACTTGCATTTGGGGTGTGTGTGTGTGTGTGTGTGTGTGTGTGTTTGTCTTCTATGTGTAAAAAATACAGAATTGCCCATAGTAAATTGCTACACTTGTCCTCAGTAGGTTGTTTTTAATAGTTTGAATCTATACCACCATTAATTTTTGTTTTAATATTATAGAGGGGGGGTGGGGGAACCTCCCTTTTCCTGGGTAAAAAAAAAAATAATGGCATAAAATAAAGCACGGCTGATCCTTTATCCCTGTATGCAGCAGCCAGCCAGTGCTGGGCAGTGCCCGCCCTCTCATACAGCTCTGGTGCCCAAAGGGCTCTTAGTGGCATCTATAATCCTCCTTGAAGTTTGTGAGGGTTTTGCCAAAGCTATACTTTTCAAAAACTGAATGCAACAGTTGTACTTATACTTTGAGTTTGAAATGGTGAACTGTTCAGAATCACCTATCTCTGTACTGTTCTCTTGAACAATCCTAAGGTGTAGTTGGGAAAAACTTTAGATGAAGTCTCAAAAGTAACATAAAGTTATTTCATTTCAGACTTAAAATATTATCAGAAAGCTTCAGAAGTTCCTTTTTAGTATACTTCAGGTAAACAATACCCTTGGATGAGCTCAAATGTGATAATAAAAACTATACTGTTTGTCTGTGATTCTGCTCTCTAGTATTACAGACTTCTTTTCTATGGTTCCCACAAGTCATTTAGTAAAGGAACCCCTTTTTAAATTGTATTTTATTGTCGGGATAATGTGTAGAGGGGTTAAACAGTTAAATTCATCAGGTAGTGGATACATTGCTTCTTGAACCTTGATACCCCTTCTCATGTTTTTGTCCCCCTTTCCCTTCTCAGTCATCTTGTTTTCCCCTTTCCCTTCTTTATACCTGTATACAAATTCAGATATGGTAATCTCATGAAATTAACAATAAGTGGAAGAAAAGGAAATAATGTAAAGGGAACACTTTTTGTTTGTGTTATATTTTTCACAAAGGAATAGAACAATTTCTAAAGGACAAAGCCTGATAGGCTTTTTAACTTTTTTTTGGGGGGGGGCGGTTTATGTGGCTTGAACTCGGCCTGGGCACTGTCCCTGAGCTCTTCAGCTCAAGGCTACCTCCCTACCCTTGAGCCAAGCCCCACTTCCCATTTTCTAGAGGTTAATTGGAAATAAGAATCTCAGGTCCTTTTGTGCCCAGGATGGCTTTGAACCTTGATCCTCAGATCTCAGCCTTCTGAGCAGCTAGGATTATAGGCATTAGCCACCATGCCCGGCTTTTAACATTTTTTTTTGAGTTAATATACCTTGTAATGTGAGAAAAGTTTCATTTTGATATGTCCTCCATACATTTACATAGAGTACTTGGAACAAATTTATCCCACCTCCAGACCATTCCCATTGTTCTCTACCACCTTTCCAAACAATGAAAATAATGTTTGGTAGGTTTCATCATGGATGGGTGTGTGTGTGTGTGTGTGTGTGTGTGTGTAAAACAACCAAATTTTCTTTTAAGGGGAGTTAAACTGTACTGATTGCAAAATATATTTAATGCCATTTTTTGCATTTTAATAATTGGCATAACTTAAAGAATACAGATTGTCCTGATTTTTATTGAATTATTTTTGCAAACTGAATATATTGCCAAAGAACTACCAATTGGTGATACTTCTTACTACTTATAATCAAGAACTTTTTATCTATTTAAAAAATTAGTTTAGTTTGAGAAGTGTCAAGTAGCTGATATATGAATTGCCTGAAGGTTGAAAATGTTATCCAAAGGTTAAAACAGTAGAACAGTATTAATGTTTCCTTGGGCTGGCATGAGTTGATGCATTGACCTTTTATTGGCCTATGTAGAATAGAAGAAATAAATATAATAAATTTGATACTATGACCTTAACACCGAAATAAAAAGTGAATATATACCATTGCCTGAGTACTAGTTAAAGGCTGTTCTTTTCCATTCTTGGGCAAATTTTTATGACCGCAATGTTTTATTCATTTTGTTGGCATTTACTGAATGAGTTCAAGAGAGGGTTTTTTTTTTTTTTTTTTTTTTTTTTTGGTGGATCATAGGGCTTGAACTCCCTTAGCTCTTCAGCTCTAGGTTACTCCCTACCCCTGGGCCTGGGCATTGTTCCTGAGCTCTTCAGCTCAAGGCTACTACCCTACCCTTGAGCCAAGCCCCACTTCCTGTTTTCTAGAGATTAATTGGAAATAAGAGTCTCAGGTCCTTTTGCGCCCTGGCTGGCTTTGAACCTTGATCCACAGATCTCAGCCTCCTGAGTAGCTAGGATTACAAGCCTGAGCCATCGCACCCAGCTTCAAGAGAGTTCTTATGCAGTATGAATGGAGATAGACTTCATTGCCAATAGAAGAGTTATAGAACATGCTATAGTCTACCAACATCTGAAGAAGATGGCAAAAACCAAACATTCTCTTGTCATGCTTGTTTGGAGATTTTTTAAGTAATATTTTTATGTATTCAGCACTTGTATATGTGTTCAGGGGGTCCAGCAGCTTTGTTGTCTGTCACCATCCTATTTTCTTTTCTTTTTTTTTTTTTGTCTGCAGTACACAATGATCTTTGTCCAGATTTTGCCCTGACTTTAGCATGAAACTGACATCCTTATAAGATTACCTGTATTAATATACTGTTTCCCAAAGAGACCAAGTATATAGGAGATTTTAAAAATACAGAATATCCTTAAGCTCATCTTCATTATCTTCAATGACTTTCCATTAACAATTGACAAATTTGAGTTCAGTGTACAACTGTCACATCAAAGTGAGGGACATCTGTGTGATTGCATTTTTCATTACCAGTGGTGTGGTATAATGCAGCCAATGTTTTTCAGCCATTTTTACATAGCTGTCTCAGATATATCACAGCAAATCCAGAAATAGTATCCAAGTGCAGTTATCTAATTGAGCAAGCTTTTCCAATTTAGTAGGCTCCAAATATTATAAAAATCTATTATATGAATAATTTTATGCTGATCATTTTGCTCTTGAAGCGCTCATATAATAAAACATGCCATTGATCACGAACTGTCCTCCAGAATTAGCATGGCACTAACCTCACAGTTAATTATCGTAAGACTGAAGACAATATCAAGCAGTGTCAGAGTGCTATCAACAGTGCATCTTGAGAGCTGTCACTTTATCAAATGAAATACAAGAATACAGAATGTAGAAAGAGCCAAATCATAAATGCTATCATGTTTTAGATATGACAGGATTTGCTACTAGTGTGGTTGGTGACAGATACAAAGAAGAGCAAACAAACCCAGCTATGTTTGTGGCACAGATGCTAGGAATTCACTAAAGAAATAGCCTCAGGGATATACACAGCTCAGAAGTAGAGCACTTGCTTAGCATGTGTGAAGTCCTGGTTCCATCCTCACCATAGAAAAAAAATAAAAATAAAATAGCCTTTAGTAATGAGACTGACAGAATTGTGAACTGATAAAAGCATGTAGGATTAGAAGAAGTGAAAGTTATTGTAAATGTTGGAATCCTAAGTAGAATGCAGTTTTCTTGTTTGCTTTAAGTTTTATTGTCAACTGTAAAAAAAATAATATTATATATTTATATAGTTATTTGACAGTTAAGTCTTCAGTAGTATTTTCCAGATCTATAAAATGCCATTTTGTTATTTGTTTTATCATGATAATGACCTTAAGGCCTGGGAATGTGCCTTAGGGGTAGAGTGCTTACCTGGCACACATGAGGCCCTGGGTTCCATTTTTCAGTACCACAAAAATACAAACCTGACATTAATTTTCTGTTGGTAATCTTTTAATAATGTAATTAGTTTCAGTAATACCCATTCTCTTGCTGCCTTTTGACTATAGCTTGATTTCTTCCAACTTCAGTCTTTATTTCAGTTTGATTTTTTTCTACTGAAAAAATAGAATATTGTTTGAAATTGACTACTTTAGGGTAACTATTCTACAGTTTTAGTTGCATAACACCTGTTAAAATAGGTGTTCCAAATAAGTACATGTTTCCATCCAGGTGCTTGTGGAACTACTCAGGAAGCTGAGAGGATCACAATTCAAAGCTGGCTTGGGCACAAAAGCATGCAAGACTCCAGCTTCAAAATAACAAGAAAAAAACTGAGCTGGAGACATGACTCAAGTGATAGTACCAGCTGAGTGAATACAAAGTTCTTAAGACCCCAGTTCTGTCAAATGAAAATAATAAAAAAAAAAAAAAAACCATACAAAAATTTCCTTCTTTTTATTGAGTGTATCATGAAGAGATTTGTCTCTGAAGTGTTTGGTAGAGTGTGTGAATTGCAGAATTAAGATTATGAAAAATAAGATCTTCATAGTGAAGTTAAAATTTCCTTAACATTTTTATTTAAAATTTTTCTCATAGACTATCAATTAGTCTGTTTTAACCAAATTACAAATATTAGTTGAATGTTCAGTATTTAGTTTGCTTCTTTTTCACATGCTCTTTGTCTAAATTATCTTATTTCTAGACTCTCTTGAGCCTGAGGCATCCATTACTGTTTCAATGGGTATTGACTTTTGTGATTCTACACAGACTGCCAGTTTCCAGTTGTGGTAAGTTCAGGTGTTATTCTATTTTATATTGTCTCTAAGGTTAACAGATAAAAAAAAAAAACTGAGCTTTCAGCAGCTCTTTTCTGTGAGAAATAAAACATTTAAACATTTTAAATGTGTTTTTCTTTGACAGTGTTTGAACTGCTATGTAACAGCTGTGTAGTGTTTATAGTTTTAGTGTTTCTTACACATAGTCATTACAACATGCCATTCACCATTGGAATTCGTGATGGGTTGGATAAATAACAAGGCAACTGCTAAATAAAGTTCTTAGTTTTTTTGTTTTTGTTTTTTTTTGCCCGTCCTGGGCTTGAGCTCAGGGCCTGAGCACTGACTATCCTTGGACTTTCTTAAGGCTAGAGAGCTCTTCCACTTGAGCCTCAGCACCACATCCGGCTTTTCTCTATGTATGTGGTACCGAGGAATCAAATCCGGGACTTTGTGCATGGTAGGCAAGCATTCTACCACTAGTCCAAACTCCCGGCCCCCAGTTTTTCATTTTTTTAACATATTTTAACACTATAGTTTTGGGAAATTCAGGTGGAATTAGAAACTTCCACAATGTTAGTGAATAGCCCAGAAAAAGGCTCATTTTGAAACAGCTTGAGTTTGTTGCATAGGTTTGTTTCTAAACCTATACATTTCCCTCTTTTAATCTAAAAACTGCTTAAGAGGACATTATGTGATTGAATACTATTCAAAATAATTTCTTTTGTTTATCATTACTGTTTTCATTTAATGTTTAATGTATTACTGATGAAATCTAGAGGACCCTTGCAAATTACTATAGAGATATCTGCATCTGAAAATTATCTTTGAATTCCTTTTATTTGTATTTTTATAATATAGAGTACAAATTGTTATTTTGAGTTGAGTTTGCCTTGTTTTTATTCTAAAATAAATTGAAGTGTTTTACTTATCTGAATTTTAACCAGAAGAAAATTTGTGATGATTTAAAATATCCAAGTTTAAGACAAAGACATTTTTAAATAAATTTCTAGATTAAATACTAGAGCCCTTTATTTCCAAATGTCTCTTCAGCTTAGCAGTAATTCAAGTCTAATGTTATACCTTTTATTACCAAGAACCTGAAGTGATGAATATAAGCAATGTAGCATAACACATTGATTTTATGCAGATCATCACCTTTATGTTTTGGGAGGTCTGCTATATTAGTGATATATAAAAACTGATTACTTTTCCCAACATTGCTTAGTAATTGTTTATTATTTTTCTATTAGACAAACGACACAGATCAATATTACTGAACAACAGACTATAAGTAACATCACTCTAAATAGATTTGCTTCCAACACCACAGGTGTATTCATTTTAATAGTGTAGACAATGTGAGCCCAATGACAAAGCCCTGTACCATGCTAGACCAGAATTAAAACTAAAAAATGCCTTTGTGTTATCAATTTATACAACCAATCTTTTCATTTCTGATCCAAGTGTGTTCTTATTTTTCAAGTTTTTTTAAATGACAAAACAACATTTGTGATTTTTCTTCAAGAATTAGCCAACTTACTTTAAAGATAAATATTCTAATAACATTTAATTTTTTATTATGTTGGGAAATACTGTGAACAGTTTTCTTTTCAGTATCTTTTTAATTTTAGAAAAATAGAAATGTATTTCACTAATAGTCTTACATATTATAAACACGTACGTTAACATACTTTTCTACTATAAAGATATACCTGAGTTACTTAGTTTAGATTTTAGTAAATATAAAAGCATCCTAGATCTAATAATATTTTTGTGTGTTTCAAAAAGAGCACTTTGTCTTTGCATCAAGTGTAATTGATCCTGAAGCAGTGTAATCACAATTACTCACTTTCTTAATTGGCCTGCCCCAAATCAGAAAATGGAAACCGATCGACAGTGTTTAAATCAATAGCTTCATAGTAGCACTAGTGGGGGAGGGAGGTAGTGGTAATGAGCAGATCAATTGGTCTTAGATGCCAATCACTGACTGTGCCTTTTGCATAGTAAGTAGCACTTTTTGTTTAGTGATGTGCTATGATAGTGAAGTTCAATTAAAAAAAGGAAGAATGGCTGGTTATTATTTCTCAAAATATATTATATAAATCAATACAAAAAATTATAGGCAATAATAGCATATTTGATAAGAAGCCTTGAGAAATTCTGAGAACATGGAATACAAGCCTTTCAGATATTCTTTTGTTTATTAGAAAAAAACAAACAAGAGTGATTCATATCACTGTAGTCATTTAGGTAAATAAATCATTATAGTTACATTTCTTGAGTATTTAATAAGAATTGATACTTTCTCTTTGTTTTACATTTTAAATGGTTGTCAGATTTAGTCCTTGATTATATTAAATTACAATTGTACTTACGTATATTTCTTCAAAAATCAACAGAGAACTTGGATAGACCTCCATTCTTGCTTAGGGTATGTTTTAACCAGTTTGGGAAATAATATGATTCAGCTTATATTAGCTTAACTACTGAGCTGCTTGCATCTAGCCTTCCTTTTGTCCATTAAAATTATAGAAAATTCTTTCTTTAAAAGAGAAAGATTACAAAAAAGAAAGAAAAATGCTACTGGCATATCAGAATGTATGAAGAATTGACAGAAAGCAAATGGAGATAAACAAACAACAGCAAGGAAAATAAATTTCACGAGGAATAACACTGGTAAGAAAGAGTACTACAATGCTAAGGAAATATGAGGGAATATCATACAGTGAGGAAGTTAAAAGAAAGTTATGAGTCTTAACAGTGCTGTTCTTAGACCTCATATTAAATATTTAAACTGCTTACTACTCAAGCCAAAGATGATTCTTGCCCATATTACTAGCTACTCAGGAGGTTGTGCTCTGAGGATCACAGTAAAAAGCCAGCCCTATTGGGAAGACTAGTAAGACTACAAAAACAAACCAGAAGTGGAGTTATAGCTCTATTGGTAAAAGGATTGCTTTGAACATAAAAGCTCAGATACAGATAGCACCCAGGACCTATTTCAAACCCTAGGATAAAATAAAAATATTTTTAAATTTAAAAATAAGATAAAGAGGGACCAGGAGTTTGGCCTAGCAGTACCACATACATAGAAAAAAGCCAGAAGTGATGCTGATGCTCAAGTGGTCGAGCTCTAGCCTGGAGAAAGCCCACGGACAGTGCTCAGGCCCTGAACTCAAGCCCGGGACTGGCAAATAATAATAATAATAATAATAATAAGAAGAAGAAGAAGAAGAAGAAGAAGAAGAAGAAGAAGAAGAAGAAGAAGAAGAGAAATATAATGCCCTTAGATTGAGAAGGACCCATTAAAGGCCAGACAAGAATGTGAAAGACAAAAAAACCACACCCTAGCTTTTCAGTAAGGAAGATAGGAAGGAGGAGAATGAAGCAAGATTCTTCATTAGTTCTGAAAGCCACACAGAACAGGACATGACTCTGAAATGTTTGCTGATACAAACAGATACTTTTCAGACAAGCAAAGATTCAAGTTACAACTCACAAACTTTATGAAAAGATTAAGGGTATCAATGTACGTGAATTAATGCACCTCCTATCTGGCAAATATCATGTAACCCTTCTATTAATTACAATAAAAAATAGGGAAAAAAAAGATTACTCAAAAAATAGGGTAAAATTTTCTTCTAAATCTAAAACAGAAAAAAATGAATAAGAAAAATAGTGAGTAAATAATTTTTTCTATAAAATCCATTGCTGTGTAAAAATAATTATTGATATATAATAAAGGAGAACCAATATTATAGCATGAATAAGTGTGCGTGAAATGCTGATATAGTAAAGCTCTTGTCATATTTGCCAAGATAATTGAAGGCAAAAACAAATCTAAATATAGTTTTAGTAAATAACACCACTACAATGATTGAAATAACTTCTGAATGACTAAATTGAGGAAAACAAGAAATAATTAAAAATAGGTATGTTTGACTTAATTGGGAAAGGAAAGCATGGTAGAAATAAGGTGGCTGGCCAGAGCCATCCATACAACACATAATAATGTTCATGATTTATGTCAGCAAATTAAGTTCCACTTATAAGACGATTTTGTTTATAAGAATCCTACCTAAAAGAATGGCATATAAAAATGGAAAATAAGAAAGATGAAATATGTATGTGTGTAAGTTAGACATGTTGAAACTAGTAAGAAATTAAACATGAAATACTCCCTGTTCATTGAAGTCCTCCAAGAAAATAAAACAGTTAAAACAGTTAAAAACTTGAAAGTCACAGTTTTGTAATTTATAGCAGAAGCTACTACATATATGGAGTAAGAGAAATTGACAAAACCATGATCATGTGTATGTTTAACAAATGTGAGAAACTGACAAATTGTTCACAAACTATTGAGTTTTATAATCAATTTTTGTACTCAGTTTTCTGAATAGAGCAAATATACATTTTGCAAAGCATATAACAACAGAATGTACAGAAATACATAGAAAAAAGTATGGACTAATATTATTACAGAAAAATGAATGGCCAGATATCATGTCATAGGCCTGTATCCCAGCTTCTCGGGTGGTAGAGATCAAGAAGATTGCAGTTTGCAGCTAACCCAGGCAAAAAGTTCGGAAGGCTTTGTTTGATAAGCCAGGTGTAATCCCAGCCATGATAAAGGCATAGGTAGAAAAATCATGGCCTGAGACTGGCCATGTAAAAAACATTAGACTCTGTCTGACAAATCACCTAAAGCAAAAAGGGCTGTTTTGTGTAGCTCAAGTGATAATGGAGTACCTGCTTAGCCACCATGAGATCCTGAATTGCCCCAAATGCAAATCCCAGTACAGAATGAAAAGAGACAGAAAAGGAAGGGAGGGAAGAGGAGGAGAGGGAACAGGCAGTGGTGGGGAGAGAGAATTATAAGGAGGAAGACTGGGTGGCAGTGGCACTGTAGCTAGTATGAACTCTTTTGCTAGTCTCAAGCAAAAAAGTAGTTCAGGGACAGTGCATAGACCTGAAGTTCAAGCCCCATGACCAACAAAAAGTCTTTTGCTGTCTTTCTTAGTAATTATGTCCTTTGCTGTACCAGAAAACGTTTTAGTTTGATATACCCTCCTTTGTCAAGTCTGTCTCCTATTTGCTTTGCCTCTGGGACTCTCTCCAAAAAGTTTCTACATATGCCTATAATGTTTCTCCTACTTCATCTTGTAGCAGTTTTGAAGTTTCAGGGATTTCATTCACTTTAAGTTGATATTGGTGCATGGTGACAAACAGGAATCCAATTGGAGTTTTCTTCATATGGATGTCTAGTTTTCCCAGCATCAACTATTGAAGAGGCTATCTTTTATTCAATGTATATTTTTTGCTTTCTTGTCAAATATTAAATGAATGTAAGTACGTGGCTACATGGCTTTATTTCTCAGTCTTCTAATCAGTTCCACTGATCTTCAAGCCTGTTTTTGTTGGTTTTGTTATCATAGCTCTGTGGAAGTTTGAGGTCTAGGAGTCATAACAACCACATTGCTTTTTTTTTTTTTTGCCTAGAATTGTTTTGTCGATTCAAAACCTTTTTTTGTTCATGTGAATTTTTGGATTTTTCTCTATTCTCATAAGGAATGTCATTGGGATTTTGGTGGAGATTGTGTTGAATTTCTAGATCACCTTTGGAAGGAAATATGGCCATTTTCATGATACTGTTTGTACTTACCCTTAAATATGGGAGATGTTTTCATTTCCTAATGTCTTCAATTTTTTCATCAGGTTTTTATAGTTTCAACATGTCTAACTTATAGACATACATATTTCATCTGTGTTATATTGAAAAGGAGTAGAGAGAGTGAACATCCTTGACTTGTTACTGATTTCAGAAGAAAGGGTTTTAGTTTTTCACAACTTAATATGATCTTGGCTGTTACTGTCATATGTAGCCTTAATTTTTTAATTCAATTTTTTATTAAAGAATTTATTAACATTGATTTTTACATCATGTTTCAAATGTCATGTTTAACAAACAAGTATTTAATAAGAGAATCTCTATACAATCACTGGCACTTAGGTTTTAGAACATAATTAAAATTAAACATTAATCTGTGTAATAAAACATTATGTCTATAGAGTATATAGCCCATCATAGATTTTTATGTCTATGTGGTTGTGTTTATATCTCCAAGACCATGTCCATAACATTGGGTACCCAAATATTGAGTCATCGCTGTTGTATTGTTTGGATCTAATATCCACATATTAAGGAGACTAAGGATACCAGGCACCTTTTGTTCCTTTGGTCTTGACTTACTTCACTCAACAAGATTTGCTCTAGCTGCATCCACTTCCCAGCAAATGCAATTATTTTATCTTGTCTGGTGGCTATGTAGAATTCCATTGTGTGTATGTATATGTATATATATATATATATATATCACATTTTTTTGTATCCATTCATCTGCAATAGGGCATCTGAGTTGTTTCCATTGCTTGGCTATTGTGAATAGTGCAGAGATGAACATATCTGAGTGGGTGTCCTTATCATATCCTGGGTTATGATGTTCAGAATAGATGCCCAGGAGTGGTATGGCGGGATCGTAGGGAAGGTCTATTTTCAGTTCTTTAAGAAACCTCCAAACTGCTTTCCAGAGTGGTTGTACTAGTTTACATTCCTACCAGCAGTGCAGTAGGGTTCCTCTTTCTCATATATAGCTTTTATTATGTTGAGGGTGTTCTATTTCTAGTTTTTCCAGAACTTTTAATGTGAATGGCTGTCGAATTTTGTTATAGACTTTTTCTGAATCTATTGAGATAATCATGTGATTCTTGTTTTGGTTCTGTTAATCTGTGTTATGTTCATTGATATACGTATATTAAACTAGTCTTTCATCTCTGTGATAAAACTGACTTGACCATAGGATATATGTATTTTACCATTAGGTCCTTATCTGGTTTGGGGATGGGTATAACACTGGCTTCATAAAATGTGTTTGGTACTGATCCTTTAATGATATGTACTGGTGTTAGTTCATCTTTCAGGATCTTGTAGAATTTAGCTGAGACCTAAACTTTTCCTTGTTGACATACCCTTTATTCCTTGATCTTATTGCTTGTGTTTAAGTGGTTTATATATTTGTGGTTCATCTTAAACAGCTTGTATGTCTCTAAGGAATCTATCCATTTAGACTAGATTTTCCATCTTAATTGAGTATAGGTCTGGAAAGTAGACCTTCATAGTCTTTTGGATTTCTTGAATATTTGTTGTGATGTTTCTTTTATCATCTCTAATTTTATTTGAGTCTTTTCTCTCCTTTTTTATCATCTTAGCTAGTGATCTACTAATTTTTATTAATTTTGTCAAAAAAAACTGTTTTATGGTTTTATGTACAGCTTTTTTTTTAGTCTCTAATTCATTTATTTCTACCCTAATCTTTACTAACTCTAGTAGTTTGGGGTTTGTTTTCTTTCTTTTATTTCTAGATGCTTTAATTGCATAGTAAGGTTATTTACTTTAGTTGTTTTCTCTATATACACACATAGAGCAATGAACTTTCCTTTGACAATGTTTTTGCTGTATCCTTCTTGGAATTTTTGAAAGACTTTGTGAAGGGAAGCTTTGGTGAATAAAAGTTCTTTAGAAAACATCACAGTCATTTATCTTTCTAGACATTTTCATAGTTCTTAATGAAAACATTAAGATAAACAACCATAAAATAGCTCATTTCCCCCATTTTTTGTGTTATCCAACCTAGGGAAACAACATACTATAATAGGGTCATATGTCCTGATATTCAAATACCAGCAAGGACATCTAACTGTGTGACACCTTCAGCCCATTCAGCTTTCCTGGTCATTAAATCTGGTAACAAAATCTGCCTCTTAGGATCATTGTTGTGATTTATTGAGTAACACAGTAAATGCAAAAACAAAAAACACATGCCTTAATCAGATTAGACTCTTAAGGTACCTGTCATCTGCCTTTGGTTTCTCCCCCCACTGTATCTTTCAGATTACCACAGGACTTTGTAAACTACAGATGCGAATACTGTCTTTCCAGTGCCTAAAGTCTGGTTGTTTCCCATTGCTTTAAAAAATATTGAGGGAAAACTTGGCCAAATTACTTAATATGAATGTATGGAAATAGGGCATTGAAACAGTTTGTTTTAAGAAATGGGGATTTTCTGACCAGGTCCTCATATCCAAAATATTGCAAGGAACTCAAGCAATTAACCCACCCCCCCAAAAAAAACCCTAATAAACCAATTAATAAATGGACAAAGAAACTAAAAACAGACTTCTCAGAAGAAATAATAGGATGACAAATACACACATGAGGAAATGCTCAATATTCCTGGCCATAAAAGAAAAGCAAGTCAAAACAACTTTGAGAGTCCATCTCACACCAGTTAGATTGGCCAACATCAAGAGTTTGAATAACAAATGCTGGCAGGGAAGCAGTGCATTGTTGCTGAGGATGTAACCTAATACAACCACTCTGAAAGGTGATTTGGAGGTTCCTCAAAAAACTAAACATAAAACGTTCTGTGGGCCGGGAGTTTGGCCTAGTGGTAGAGTGCTTGCCTCGCATGCACGAAAACCCAGGTTCTATTCCTCAGTACCACATACATAGAGAAAAGCTGGAAGTGGTGCTGTGGCTCTAGTGGTAGATCACTAACCTTGAGAAAGCCCAAGGACAGTGTTCAGACCCTGAGTTCAAGCCCCAGGACTGGCAAAAAACAAAATTAAAATTAAAATTAAATAAAAAAGTTCTCTATATTCTCAGCCATACTACTCTTGGGCATGTACCCAGAACATTGTAAGTCAGGATACAATAAAGATGTACACATCCATGTTCATTGCTGCACTATTCACAGTAGTTGTTTTGGAAGCAACCAGATGCCCTACAATAGATGAGTATTTTTTTAAATTGTATATATACACAATGGAATTTTACTCATCCATTAGGAAGAATAATACTATATCATTTTCAGGACACTGGATGTACCTAGAACAAAAATCATGTTAAGTGAAGTAAGCCAAACTAAAAGAGATGAACAGCATATATTTTCTATCATGTAGAAGTTAGATCTAAAATACAACTGGACATGATTGACTTATAGAGAATTCTAAGCATTTACACAGAGACCAAAAGAAGAAGGAAGATACCCTTAGGGACGGAACATATAACTCCTGAACACTTAAAATACTGTTGATTGAAACAGACTCCAAGAAATGGAAACATGGAGGTTTGAGGTGGTGGTGGTGGTTTTTTGTTTTGTTTTGTTTGTTTGCCTTTGGTTTTGTTTTATTGTCCTTTTAGGAGGAACAAAAGGTGATACAGAAAGGGAGGAAAGGTGAACAAATGTAATCATTGTATTTAGCATACACTATATGGAAAATGAACTGTGCCAGTTGTGGCAAGATGGGATGGGGAGACTGAGGGAAAGCAAAGGAAGGGATGACATTGTCCAAAACGACAATGTAATCATTACCAGACTTGTGTAATGGTAACCCCTCTGTATAACATGTTAATAGTGATAAAAATTATGTATAAAAGAAATGGGGAGGGGCTGGGAGTTTGGCCTAGTGGTAAGAGTGCTTGCTTAGCATGCGTGAAGACCCGGGTTCAATTCCTCAGCACCCCACATACATAGAAAAAGCCAGAAGTGGTGCTGTGGCTCAAGTGGTAGAGTGCTAGCCTGGAGAAAGCCCAAGGACAGTGCTAAGGCCTTGAGCTCAAGCCACAGGACTGGCAAAAAAAGAAAAGAAAAGAAAAAGAAATGGGGATTGAAGGCCAGCTGTTTGACGTAGTGGTAGAGTGCTTTTCTAGCATGCATGAAGACCTAGATTCGAGTCCTCAGTACCACATACATACAAAAGCCAGAAGTGGTGCTGTGACTCAAGCGGTAGAGCTCTAGTCTTGAGAAAGCCCCAGAATATTGCTCAGACCCTGAGCTCTAGCCTGGGACTGGCAAAAAAAAAAAAAAATATATATATATATATATATATATAAATGGGGATTGAGTATAAGAGAGAATAATAGAAGGGGACAGTTGGTAGAGTGCATTATATGCATGTATGGAAATGTTCCAATGATATTCCCTAATATACAACTCCTTAATGATACAACAGTGTATACTAATAAAAATTCTTTATTTAAAAAGAAAAGAAGAAACATTGAAGCCAGGCACTGGTGGCTCATGTCTGTATCCTTAATTGCTTAAGACATTGACATCTTAGGATTTTTAGTTCAAAGATATCCCAAGCAGGAATATTTATAAGATTTTTATCTCCAATTAACCACCAAAATACTGGAGGTGTACCTGTGGTTCTAGGGGCAGAGTACTAGCCTTGAGCAAAAAATGCTCAGTGAGGGCTCCTAAGCATTAAGTTCTTACCCCAGGACTGGCATGGGTTGGGGCGGGGAGAAGGAAGTAAGGAACACTGACACTTTTGCATTAGTTATGTGAGTAACAAATCCATACACTTAATTCAATAGCAGCACATTTTAGAGAGTGAAAAAAGGCACTAAACTGGATGTGAGTCCAGGATGCTAGTCATCAAGTAGGGCTGTCCTGAGAGAACTGGGGTGAATGGTTGTGCTGTGTGTATTTGTGTGTGTGTGTGTGTGTGTGTGTGTGTGTGTGTATGTATGTGTGCACGTGCGCGCGTGCGTGCATGCATGTGTGCTCTTCATAGCATATCACTCTCCTTGTCTGCAGACACACTGGGCCACTCATCATTCTCAACACACAGGCAAAAATGCCTGTCTACTTCTCAGACAAAAGTTTACCCTCATTGCTCTCCCTCAGAACAAATCAGCCCCCTTTCCATGGATTATATATCTATTTTCCACATCTCTAATGCATTTCTTACCATACAACACATGAATTTATTTATCTCACACTAGAATGGTGAATCACTCTTCTCTAAATCCCCAGATCATGACCCAGTTTTAAGATGAAGTTTGTAACTTGAAAGTGTTGAGTTTACAAATAAATTGGATTTATCAGTTGGCTTTGGATAATTTTCATGTGGAAGAAATCTAAGACATTGCTAGGTGGGGTGAAATATACCTGTAATCCTAGGGCAAGAGAATTATGAACTCAAACTGCTGCCTGGGCTACTAAGTGAGTTTGAAGCCAGCCTAGGCTATTTAACCAGACGCTGTTTTTATTTGGGAAAAAAAAAAAGGAGAGTGGACTTGTTGGCTGTGAACCCAGACAAACTTCAGCTCTGCACTGCAATCCTAATGTCAAGTCTGTTCATGTGGTCACGGGAGTAGGCTGTGTAGTTGCTCTTACTCTTCTTCTTCTTTTTTTTTTTTTTTTTTCCCAAAGCTGACCTTTTTTGTTTTTGCCAGTACTGGGCTTGAGCTCAGGGCCTAAGCACTATCCTTGGACTTTTTCAAGGCTAAAGCTCTGCCATTTGAGCCCACAGCACCACTTCTGGCTTTATTCTATGTGTGTGGTACCAAGGAATCTAACCTAAGTCTTCATGCATGCTAGGCAAGCACTCTACCACTAGGCGAAACTCCCGGCCCTGTTTTGTTTTTTTAATACAGTTCTCCCAAGAAGTTTTCTTCTATCAAGATTTGTACAGTTAAGCGTATTTTCCCCCTCTAATTTTCAGATATAGGTATATGTATGCCACATGTGAAATCTGCCATGGTGTCAATAAAAAGTTACTCTTTCAAAAAAAAAAAAAAAGGGAGAGTGGGGGGCAGAATTTGGTCTAGTGGTAGAGTGCTTGCCTAGCATGCACGAAGACCCAGGTTCAATTCCTTGGTACCACATACATAGAAAAAAGCCAGAAATGGTGCTGTGGCTCAAGTGGTAGAGCTCTAGCCTTGAAAGCCTAAGCACAGTGCTCAGACCCTAAGTTCAAGGCCTAAGACTATCAAATAAAAAAGGGGGGGTAAGCTTCTAAGAATATGATGTCTAGTGTAAAAGTATCCATATGTTGTTTGTCCCTACCTCACCTTGCAATAAATTCTATGCATCTTATCCTGATATTTGGTATATCTCGCCCATAGTCCTTATCTCTAGTCACTTTGGCAGTTGTCATGGGCGCTATTTCTTACCTGAATATACAGATCCCTCTGAAGGATATTCATAAAGCTATTTGTTTTCTAACAACTAAAAATGGATTTGATTGACTCCTTTTCAGCCTCCTCTTAATTGGAATGTCAAAGTGGCACCAGAAATTGCTGCTGCTATGTGGCAGCCACAAGGAAAACCAGTGTCTATGGATGGAGTGGTAGGCAAGGGAAATCTGGTTCCCTGGGAGCTTCTTCGCGTTTCTTAATGGGCTTTGGCAACTCCAAACTTCTTGTATTCTAAACAATAAATACTCATTTATCAAGAAACTTGGTTGGATTTTTGCTCATTTGCAGCTAACGATATTCCTAATTGATAATACTCATCAGCCTAACCTCACATAATCTTGAGTTTTAAAGAGGTCTTCAATATTTGACTAGTGTCTCCTTCTCCGTATTTTATATATACAGAGTAGAGATAAGGTTGTGGTTATATATATGTCCTGGTTGCTGTTTATATTTTTCTTCACTTTTGCTTGTTTAGTTTTTTGAGACAAGGTCATATTGAATAGCCAAGACTGTCTTCAAATTTGCAATACTCCTCCCTCAGTTTCCTAGCTGCTGGGGTTATGTGATTACTATCATGCCTGGCTCTTGTTGCTGTTTTTTTGTTTTGTTTTGTTTTTTAATTCTCTTTCAGCCTGGGAGTATTGTTCAGTTGTAGACACAGTCCTAGGTTCAATACCAAGCACCAGAATGAATTAATAAAATAGAATAAAATTAATGCCAGATATTGGTGGCTCACCCCTGTGATTGTAGCTACTCAGGAAACCAGAGATCCTGAGGATCATGGTTCGAAGCCAGCGCAGGCAAAAATTTCACAAGACCAATTCTCAACCATCAACTGGGCACAGTGACACATATCTGTCATTCCAACTGTGCAGAAAGCTAAGGTCAGGAGAATTGCAGTATTAGATGAGTAGTGGAAAAAAAAAAAGAAGGAAATTGTGAAACTCTAAGCAAAAAAGCTGGGTGAAGTGGCAAACATCATGGTTGGCAGCATAAATAGGATTATATACAGTCCAGGTTGACTCCAGGCAAAAAAGTTCAGACCTTATTTCAAAATTAACCAGGACAAAGAGAGCTGGAGATGTTGCTCAAAAAAAGTAATGTGTTTATTTTTGGGGTTTTTTTTTTTTGTGTGTGTGTGTGTGTGTGTGTGTGTGTGTGTGTATGTCACATCATACCATTTTCTATGTGTAACATTTAATAAAAGATTGAGATAACAGATGTATTTATAGTTTCATTTGAGAAAAATTTCAAGTCTTTTTCAGTATTATATTTTAAGTTAAGAAATTTCTAGTATATGTTTTGATTGCATCTATTCACCTGCATAGTTTTTAAAGTATGTTTATTTTGCATTTATTCTGTTTTTGTTTTATTTTTTTCCTCAGCACCAAGGATGATTGTTTCAATGTTAGTATTCAGCCATCTGTTGGAGAACTACTTTTACCTGTTGCCATGTCAGAGAAAGATTTCAAGAAAGAACAAGGTGAGAAATTACTATAATTTGCCACAAATTTATGGACCAGAAACTACACTGTATGCTTGTTCTGCTAACTGGTCTGTAAATTCAGACACACATTAGTCAATGCAGTCTTCCCATTTTTGTTAATGCTTTGTGCTTATAAAATAACCTTAAAAGTATATGCTTGTTTATATTCCTGTTAGACTTGAAAATTAATTAGTATGTCTTTAAAGTAACTTACTGATTCTTAGTTTTTCAATTCTGAATTTTGGTTTGTTACCTGATGATAGACCTGTTTGGTGTAAAATGCCAGGAACTAGACACTTAGAGGGGTTCTGAAGGGTTTTTATTATAGATGTTTTTCCATTCCTGCTGATACATTTTTCTCTCTGCACAAGAGTGCCTTACTCTTCAAAATGAAGTCGTAATTATAGCATTAAAAGACCTCTCTTTGACCAAACTTTATATTCAAGAAATTTTTAATAAATCAAAGCTCAAACACTGTTAAGTGTACACCTTGAAAGGAAAATACAGCAGAATACAATTACAATGTACTTGGTCCAGAGTCAAACATACTTTCTGATAAAAATGAAGCCTTTTTTTCTGTATGTAAATACAGAAAAATAACAAAGATTTTGCATGTTTAAAAATAACATTTGTAAAACTAGGGAATATATTTTTGAGTACTCAGCAATTTTTAAAACCATAAGCTATTTTTCCCCTCTGATGGATGTTACCAAAGATCCCTTCATTTTGAGATCATCAGATCATACACATCAAGCTTCCAGAAAGTACTAGACACATCTGAGGAAAGAGGGATGCTCCCTGGCACTCCCTTGTTGGAGTGCTGTTGATTTATTTACTCCAAGCCTTTTCCATCCACAGAATCAAAAGGACCTGTTGTTGAAGATTCAGACACAGAAATCCCAAACAAGACTATAGGAATCTTTTTTTTCTCAGACCTTATTTTTAAGTGATTAAAAAAAAAAAAAGAATGACTAAATCCAACTTTGCATTTGTTTTCTCAGAAGTTGATTATTGTTATAGAAGAAAATTATCTTTGTGATTTTATTTTTCCAATGACAAATTGAATTGATTCTTATATTTGCTATTCTTACCCTTTGCTGGCTAAAGCCTGCCTCTCTGCTTTGCATCTGTTCAGCAAACCAAGGTGAGTGGCATATAAATGACTGAGTAAGGCTTTGGCACATTTATTGCTAAGAAGGTATTCTGTCTTTGAGAAGTACAGCTAAAGTGTATCTAAAGCAGCAGATTAGTGTATGCCCTTTCCCATTCGCTCGCTCAGCTGTTGTTTAGAATAGTTGCTATTTGGATCAAATTTTTTTTTTTTTTGCTCTGCTGTAGCTGAGGGATTTTTCGCTGACTAGCCATACAGAACCGTAAGTGCATGAGAGAGGTGCACTTGGAGAATAGCTGCGGTCCTCTGTGGACTTGTTGCCAAAATCCCTTTTTCTTCTGCCATTTTATTTCTATGGTTGTTGATTATTTGTCTGAATAAATCTGGCAGCTGTTTGCTATGTTTAATAGAGCAGAAAGGCTACTCTGAATAAAGCTATTTGAAAATTTGTTTATATGAAGTATTTGTAAATCCTTGCAGGTCTCTTGGCATTTCTTTATCATTCTTTCTGTCTTCCTGAATTCATTCTTTGATGTGGGACTTGATGCTGACAAATTTACCACAGGTTTCAAGAGTCTTCTCAATAGCATCTTTTTAGTTCTAGATTTTTTAGCAGGTTTGGTAATAGAGATCTCAATTCTCAACTTCACACATGTATTTGTTTGTTAGACAAACAGTAACTGAAAATGACTAGACTAAAATTAAAAATAATTTTCTCACATTTTATTAATGCATTGTTCTAAAAGGTAAAATGTGTTTAATCTGTTTCTCTACATTTAAAAAACTGAATTTATATGATTAATATCTCATTTAATGATATATTTTAAGACTTTAAAATGATTTAAGTATATTAGAAACTGAAAGTTATAAATAAGAGAGACAAACTAAGTTTCTTTTTATTCTAAGGGTATATACATAACTGAAAAGTACAAATATTAAATAAAAATGGTTCTAACATTCTCACATATTGGGCTAATATGTTTAAAAACCAGATTTTATTTCCAGTTACAGCTAGCTTCACTACTTTTTTCTGTTTTATTAAGTGTTCTATGGCCAAACATGCTTGTTTTTACAACGGGAGTCAACATGCTAAATAAGAAGATCAAGTCGTCTTTGTCAATGAACATATTTATGATAGTCATATTATGATAGCCTTAAAATGATGCATAAATTATTTATTGAGAGTTTTTAGTGTTGCAGAGTTGGTTATGAGCTGTATCAGAAAACATTTAAATACCATAAAGAGCTTAGGATCTTGTTTTATTTAAAATTTTCTATTTGTTTCTTCTGTTTTAATTTTTAAGAGGTATAAGCTGATGGTTTGTGCCAGGATTCTTCCTGCAAATCTAAAATACAGGGGAAAAAAATCTTTTCAAATTTGGTTTTCTTTATTTGGCTGCAGTTTAGTAAAATTACAGTTGATTGACCTAAATTAAGTGCAGTACTACACTTTCACCAAAAAAATAAAAAATTCTAATAAAGCTACCAGTTGTTCAGTCTGATGGTTTTTAATTCTTTTCTCTGTAACTTTACCTGTATTATATGTAAGCAAGTTATATACGGTGTTTGAAAGTATGTTTATGTAACAAACTTTTAATGGTACCTTGGCATATTTTTCCTTCTTGGTAATTTGAAAATACCTGATACATTTTAATTTAACAAAACCTCTGGTTTAAGAAACCTAAAATGTTTACTTAATTTTATTGTGATTTATGCATCCATCTTATGGGTTCCTAGCGAGCAAGATGCTAATTCTTTAAGTGGTCAGACATTTACTATTTTCTGGCCCTTAACTACCACAAGCAATCATATTTGATGCCCCTTAATTAGAGCACCTTTTTTTCTTTCCAGGTTCTTTTTCCACCTCAGCAATCGAGACAATACATTTGCTTACCATGCTGCTCTCCTAAGTGTTCTTTTGCATGTAAATTAATCTTGATTCAGTTTACACTGTCATGCTGAGTGGTACAAATTGCCTATAACAATAAAACAGCATGAGTTAAAAATAAAGGGGGGGTGGGAAGGCAGATTGAATGTGTGCCTTACTTGATAGGATGTTACTTTGCTTTATGCCAATACATTAGCTGACGATAATGAATCTTCTGTTCTGAAAAGCATGGTTTAGTTGATTTTTTTAATTTTACTTCAATGGAGCAGTACCTTGTCTTTTATAGAACAAGTTAGACAAACCATTAATGACAAGAGTGTTAAGGTTAAATATGAAGCAATGCATTCACTTCTCTGAGTGCTATCCATCTTTCCATTTACAGGAGCTTGACAAAAGTACTGGCTTTGTACAACATTTCCTTTAATTACATGCTGCGGGAAACAGGCTTTTAACATAAACATAGTTGCATTCATTTATTCAGCAGTTGCTCTTCAATAGAGCTTAATGGAGAAGGTTTAAATCCTAAATGAGTACACACATCTCTCAGCAGTGTTATGTCAGCCACTGCGCTTTACTTAAAAGCCATGTTTGACTGCGTGTGTAGTTTTTAAAGCTTTTGCCTAATATTGAAGTTAAGCAGCCTAAGACAGAACATAGTGTTCCCAGAGTTTGAAAGTGGTTAGTAAAAACTGCTCCTTGTTAGATACTAGATAGTTCTATTTTCTGTTTAACGCCGTCTTTTTACAATGAGAGGCTTTAGGCTCTTCATAACATTAATCAGAGGGACTTTTTACATTTGCAGTAAATAACTAAATATATAAGGCTAAAGACACAGGATCTTTTGAATGCATGATTTCAAATTTTAAAACTTTCTTAAATTTTGTAAACTATGTTGTAGTTATTAGAGATCTCAAAAAAAATGTCTCCATGATTTAAATCACAGTTTCAAATAGATGATATTTATTGTGGTTATTTAGTTTTATTTAACCTGGACACTGAATTTCAACATATTTTCCAAATGTTTGGTTTGCTATTGAATTTGTTCCCCAAACATTTCACATGAGATTCTGGTGTTAATGATATATCTTTATCAGCTCTCGTATTCTGATCATAATTGTACTTCACTTGGTTTCTTTTTAAAATACCGCTTGAAATGTCTCTGAGATATTTTTTCCTGTATTCAAACTTTTTGCTTTGGAAAATTCACTTTGTGCCTTTTCCAACAATTCTAGTTCTTTACCTTAGGCAGCTCCTTTCATTGGCAACCTGAAATGTCTCTTAAAAACTTGGAGTCTGTCACATTGAAGGTGTAATGCTGCTAGTTATTAATGAATCATTTTGACTTGTCCTTAAAAGCAGTATTTAGTCATCTTTGAATGAATGGAAAATAATAATAGTAATAGGAAGGATGCATTTTTTAAAGTAGAACTTTGGCTCAGTCTGAGCTTAAAATTGGTTAATTTTCATTTAGAAATCAGTAAATCCAAGCCTTCTTTTGCTTTTGCAGGAATGCTGACAGGGATGAATGAAACTTCTGCTGTGGTCATCACTGCACCGCAGAATTTCACTCCCTCCATGATCCTTCAAAAGGTTGTAAACGTAGCCAACGTCGGCCCAGTGCCATCGGGACAAGATAATATACACAGGTGGGTCTTATTTCATGCAAAGAACTTGTACAAGTACATACATTTTAATATCCTTTTCTCTTTGAAAATAATCTTTGTACCATCCCAATTTTTTCTGGTTGATACTTAATTGATGGTTTCGGGTTTAAAGCTCTTCTTTACTTTATAGTATATTACATTTGTATGACTTCTTCTGAAATAGAGAGTACATCCACATTTCACACAGCTTGACAGTTTGTTTTTTGAGGGTGTTTTGTTGTACAAGACCTAGAGCTTGAAATGAGGTACTGGGTACCATTCCTGAGCTTTTTTATTTTCTTTTTCTTTTTTTTGCTCAAGGCTAATGCTCTGCTACTTGAGCCCCAGTTCTACTTCCAGATTTTTATAGTTAATTAGAAATAAGAGTCCCATTGATTTCCCTGCCTGGTCTGGCCTTGAATCTTGATCCTCAGATCTTAGCCTCCTGAGTAGGTAGGATTACAAGCATGAACTACCACCAGCGCTCAGCTAACTTGGTAATTTGTAAAAGATGCATTTCATGAACCAGATTACACAGATTGTAGATTTTAAGATATCCTAAATTAATTTCAATACTTAATTGAAAGTAGTTAATGAACTTCTTATAAATTAGTGGGGTTAGACTCACCTTTTTTTTTTATTGAAAAGGAAAAGTTTTAAATACAACATGGACTTCTTCTGCAAAGAAGTCCCATAAGTAAAAAAGCCTTCAGTTCATGGGGAGCTCTAGACAACTAATATGGGCTAAGTACAGCTTCTGTTTTCAGACCAGAACTTTGTTCACCACCCAGCATACAAAGCATGAGATCTAAGTCACAAGTAGGGTTAATATGTTTGCTTTCTTTATATTCTTATGAGTGCCAGTATTTTTAATTAAAATGAAGATAAATTATCACTTAACCACATGATTTTTGCATAGTCAACTCTGTGGGCTTAAGGGAATCAAATGATTACATCAGATGATTTTGTGGCATACTTCTTTACACTATAGACCTTAAAAACTTCTCTCCCCCCCCCCCAATTAGTTAAGGATCAGCCAAGGCTCTATATACAAAAAGGACTCAGATCTCAGCCTACAGTTTTGTTTTGCTGTTTTTCATAATGCACAAAAAGACATAGGGTAACCATTGTTTATGTTGGAGCTTGTAGTTTAGTTTCTGTTTCATATGTAGGTCATTGGGGAGGACAGTAGTTTTACTTTTACTTTTCTAAAAGCGGTAACAATCTTTAATTCTTAGGGAAAAAAAAGCCCTCCACTGGGCAGTAGCTCACACACCTATAATTGTAGCTACTCAGGAGGCTGAGATATATATGTTTTATTTTTTATTGTCAGGGTAATGTAATTGTTGGGTTACAATTGCATTTGCCAGGTAGTAAGTGCATTACTTCTCACACATTGCTACCCCCCTCACATTATATGTGTGTGTGTGTGTGTGTGTGTATAAGCCCATATTCACAAATGCACACTACATACTTTCCACCACATACTACCCCCTGTCCTGTTTTTGTCCCTATTTTCCTCTTCTACCCCCTCCCAATCATCTAGTTTTCCCCCTTCCCTTTTCTATTTCAAATAAACAAATAAACATATATACAATATACCAGGTAATGAAGTCAGATACAGTAACAATATGAGATTAACCAAAGGCAAAAAATGAGAAGAGAAATAACAGTACATAAAGAACATCAGTCACACAAGAGTGTGAGTGTATACATTATTTATTGGTGCCAATAAAAATTGAAATTTCTTTGAGTTTTAATGACCCTGATTTTTCTATGGTAGTTGCTTTATTTGAGTTTATTAATAGAGCCAAAGCTATTCTAATTATTTATAAGCACCAATATATTCTTCCTGACCATTTAATGAATAGTTCCTACTGTTAAGTATTGGAATAATATAGCCCTAAGACTCTCCAAACATTCAGTATTTTTTACATCAAATACTGCATAAAGGGATAGTTACTATAAGAAATTTTAAGAAAAAGTGAACCTTTATCAATATGCAAAAGTACATAATGTAATAAGAATTTTAATTGAGTGATTAGTAGAAAATATTCCTAATATATGAACAAAAAATGGCCCCCATTAAGAAAAAGTCAATTTAAAAACATAAGAATTTGGGCTAGTGGTAGAGTGCTTGCCTAGCATGCACGAAGACCTGGGTTCAATTCCTCAGTACCACATACATAGCAAAAAACCAGAATCGGTGCTGTGGCTCAAGTGGTAGGGCCCTAGCCTTGAGAAAATCCAGGGACAATGGTCAGGCCCTGAGCTCAAACCCAGGACTGGCAAAAAAAAAAAAAAAAAAAAAAAAAAAAAAACCCTAAGAATTTATTTCAAAGACTTAGAGCCTTGGGACCAGGAGTTTGTCCTACTAGTAGAGTGCTTGCCTAACATGCACAAAGCCCTGGGGTTTGATTCCTGGGGGGCGCTGTGGCCCAAAGTGGTGGAGCACTAGCTTTGAGTTGAAGAGCCCAAGAAGAGCACCCAGGTCCAGAGCACCCATGCCAGACCAAAGGGGGGGAAAAAAAAGACTCAGAGCCTTTTCATAGTAGTTAACAATTGGAAAAGTCAATTGACAAAGCAGATGTACTCTTATGTTACATGAAATTTAGTATTTATTTTCTAAACAAGTGATAGCCGTACAGCATACCATTCATTGCTCACTTTAGCTTCCTATCTGTGTGCCTACTTTCTGTTTGAAAAGCTCCTTTCTGAGAACAGCATATTTACTGAGATCTCTATTAGGGTTATTTGCCATGCTGTTGCTTTCCAGATTGTAGTTACCATTTCAGAAGGAGTGATACCAAAGTAAACAGTAAATAGGTAGTTGAATAATTTGCATTTCCTGTGTTAGCTATTCATATTAATAAATGTGAGCTATACCTTGTAAAAGTCTTAAAATGTATAATCTAAGTCAGTGCTAACAAAACAACTCATAAGTAAAGTAAATGCAAAGACTAAATAGACCATATGTAAATATGGACTGAAGACCATATGTAAATATGTATACACCATATGTAAATATGGACTGAAAAGGAAAAAAGGTCAAGATTTCATCTGTTCTCAAGGAGGAGATTAGATGGAACAGCTGTGGGAGTCCAAGGCTCATACAGGGATAAAAAAAAAAAAATGGTGATTGAGGTAAATCCAGTAGCATTTATAAAGGTGATTCATATTCAGTGATGTAGAAACTAGGGAGTATTGCTTTTAATATATTACTTGTTCTCTGGTAATAGTGCCATGCATGCTGAAGTAACCAACAAGCAGAAGACTAAAAATCTGTAGTTCTAAAACCGCTAGTTTTTTTTCTATAAAGAATCACATTGGGGGCAAGGAATCACATGGAAGATTCCTGGAACTCACATCAAAAACTGAGCTCAGTGTATGTAGAGAAGGATCTCAGAAACTGCATTTTGGCCAATACTCAAGTGTTCATAAGGCACATATTCTAACGTCCACAGTTTGAGGTTGTGCTTACCTTACCAAGAGCTAATGATAGTCTCATGGCACATCTTAAAATAGTTTTTGTACATTATCTAAATCTTCTGATGGATTTCTCAGAAAGTGTGCTGGCTTTTTTGTTTTCTTGTCTTTTGTTTGCTTGTTTGTCTGCTCTTCATTTGTTTGTGCTTAGTGATTGAACCCAGCTTCCTACTCTTGCTAAACTGAGCTGCACTTCTACCTCCATGGAAGATACTTAATTTGAGATTTTTTTTTTCCTTTTAGCTGCCTCTGCAAGAGGCAGTTACAATAGTACACCAGTCTTAGACCACAAGTAAAATTTTATCTTTCAGTAGTCTCAAACATAATATATATGTATATATATATTAACCCATACTCACAAATATTGACATTTGTATAAGTTTGACCATTGAAAAGAGTTGCCACACCACATACTTTCCTTTCCATTTTGAAATAGACCTAATGTAAGGGAACAATGAGAGATGTCACTATGAAGACAGATGCCTTGTCTTTCCCATGATTCTATCTTAGATCTTAATAACATCTTAGAGCAAGATTCATTATTATTTATACTTAATACTCATGATTCTTCCCCATCCACCCTTCATATCTTAGTGTCATGACATTTGCTTATTTGTTCATTTTTTAATTTATAACTTTTGAACATACATAGCTTGTGGTTAAAATCAATATTAGTAAAAGAAATGTTTTACTGTTGTTACTTAAGTTCTTAACTAATTAGGAAAGTCAAATGTTGTGACTTGAATACTGTATCCATAGCAATCATGCCAACTCTTACCAGCAGAGATTAAGAAAATTCAAATTCAATTTAATTTTTTGTCTTTAGATGTATACAGGTTTAGAACAACTTGTTTCATTCCTAGACCTTAAACTCATCTAATTAATCACTGTTATAAGACTGTTTAAAGATTATTAATTATATATTAATAAGGGAAATACTAATATATGTACTTTTCCTAGTCCAAAACATGTTATTGTGCCTTCTTCTCTCACTGTTTTAAAGACCTTGTGATAGATTTTGCCAATATGCAGGTTACAAATTCAAATTCATTCGTCTTTATGGAGTGTCTAAATTTCCTTTTGTTGAATTCTTACATTGATTAATTCTTAAGATGATGTTTTTGTGTATTTTTCCCTTTTGGTAATTCTAGGAGGTTTAAATTCTGGGTACTTTGAGGTTATCATAATAGAAAATAGTTTTTACTCAGCAAATAACATTTGATATCTTGGTACCCTGCTTTTATAAACTCTGAGACTATTATTGACCTACTAATTTTATCCTATAACATAATTTTGTATAAGCAGCTACTGAAGTTAAAAAAAAAAATCAGGCTTTGGTCTTTGTGGCACTGTGAAAAATTCTGAGCCTCAGTGAGTTGTAGAACGTTTTTAATAATTTGATTCTTTCTCAGACTGGTGGTTATCCACTAGGAGGCAGCACTGCTTTTTATCTGACTGAACTGTACAGCCTGATCAGCATTTCATTGAAAAATAAATTCAGGCCTCGGTTAATTTTTACACAGAACTCATACATGGCTGTTTACAAAGTCATCAAACTGCACCACTGAATTTCATTTTAAAACATTCTGTACTTGTATTTAATTCCACCATTTTTGAGGTTACATTTTGTAATGCAATAGTCTTACTGATAGGAATATATAACTGTTTTCATGTACAAATGAAAGAAAGGTATTCCGGGTTGACAAAATTTGTAAGGAATCAAAGAGAATGAGTTAAGAACTTATTTTACATTCAGTTTTCTCCTGTTAAGCCTATTTCACTCCACCCACCAAACAGATAAACTAGAAATGCTCTGAAGGATGCTTTATGTCTTCTTTGAGGAAGTACACTTAGATTTTTTTCTTTTTAGTTTCTTATAAAAGTAAAAATCTTCACCTGATAGGGCGAAAAGTAATTTTTTTATAACTTATGAAGATTAGAATAGAAAGTAGAGTCCTAATTACGATGATACCTATTTTTAGGTTAATTCTTCTCATCTAAATGCTGGAAAGAGTAGTACAATATTGTCAGGTACTTTTTTAAAAAGAAGGAAACTTCATTTGGATAAATTCTCTAAGCTTTAATCACATATCAGTTTTTTCTCAGATTTCAATCGTGTAATAGACTTCACTTTAAATACAATTATATAGTCAATGAATAGAATTTTTCACAACTTTCAAATTCTCTGCCTATTTGAAATGTTCTATATTACTCAAGGCAATAAAGATTTACAATTTTTAAATCCTATGGAAATAATGCTCTAAATCATCATGCTTTGGTATTGATGTTTAGGAGGCTTATTCAAACCAGTATTTCTTACATATAATGATTGTGCGACTTCATTACACATTTGTCAACTTTGGACTAATTATTTTTATACAGCTAGGGCAGGGCACTGCATCTTGTGATCGTCTTTCTTACTAATAGGATTCTGTCTGCTTCAGCAGGCAGTAATTGAAGGCTCCATGTACAGAGTAGAGAAAAAAAAAAGTTTTAGCCTGAACAGGCCATTGTCACAGCTTCTGGTAACCAGTAGAACAGAAAGCACAAGAAAATTGAACTCAGAATAGAAAAAAATCAGAAACCAGGAAGATTATCCAAGAGAAGAAAAAGCATGTCTTAGAGCTGTTGCATTAAGTGTAACAAATCTGATCGTAAGAAATTTTATGTTTATGCATACTCTGCTGTTGATACAGCCTATCCGATGAGTATTTTAGTCTTCCTGTTCCTTTAGCGTTTTACTTGTTAGAACAATTGAGTTGTGGGACTTCTTTTCCTTCTAACAAAGAACATTTATGGCCCATAACCAGCTCTTAAAATTTAAAAAGTGACTTACGTATAGATAATGATATAGTTGTTTAAATTTATTATCTGATTACTTTATAATTCTGAGAATAATTCACTTTTAAGAAAAAATGTATTTATTTTATGTTTTACAACTTGCTTATTTTGTCTTTGACTGAAATTTTAAAATGCTATAGATTTAATGTCAGTTGTTAGAAATAATAGATTAAAAAGACACATTAAAAGATGACCTATAGATATATCCAAACAGTTTTGCCTTCTCAGATGACAATTGTAAAATAGCAAATGCTTAGTGATAAAATGAATAAAACTTATAAGGAATATGTAGATGACAGCCTTTTAACAATGTGGAACCCCTGGTTAACATTGTTAACCATCATCCACGTATTTGTTCTCATGTATGTTGCTGCTAGGTTTCCAGGCTGACTGGTCTTCACCAGCACCTCCCAGGTTACAGCTCTGTTCAAAAGGATTTTATAATTTTCATCACTGGTGGCTTTTGAGAGAGTAAGAGGTGGAGGTTATTTATTTTTTTTAATCTTTAAGGACTGGAATTATAAAAATATGGCAAGATGCACGAATTCCAGAATACAAAAAGACAAACACAAATTTTGTAGGAGAAAAAAATTTCCTTAAAGTTTGTGTACATAACAAAAATAGGTTATACATATATATTAAATAAATAGGGTAAAATATAATTTGCCTGTTGACTAATAAAAACAAATGTTGATATTAAGAGAATGTATGTGACCTGGAGTCAATGTTTATGTTTGAATTCCTGCTTCACTATTCACTGACTCTATGTCCCTGACCATGTACCTCAACTTCTGTGGGCTCCAGTTCCTCATTTCTCATCAGTGACGTGCCTAATAAGGTCAAATGAAATAATGCAAATGACATATTTAGAACTGACCATCAGTCACATTGCAAGCACCAATAAACGGTAGCTGCTATTATTACAGTGATCAAAAATTTCTGTTCCTTCCAAAAATTTTGAGACCAAGTTCAGATGCTCTGATATTGTTTAGGAAATAAGTATTTACAAACAAAATTTCTTATGTATAAAAACTTACTGAATATTGTTTATTATCTAGTACTCTCCATGTCTGTCTCCATGTCTTTTTAAAGGTATACTAAAACATTACTTGTTTAGAAGCTAATGATTAGTAACTTTTAGGGAGTGACTTTTGCTTTCCATGGACCTAAACAAACCAATTGTAATCCTGCTGTGTTCCAATTAAGTACATCCTTTTGAACTGTGAAATGAGATTGTCAGGGTGTCTGGTCTCCTGGTCTTCTGCTTTAAAGTACTGCTTCCTCCAGGTATGCCCACCAGAATACACATAGCTAAACAGCAGTTGCTTTGCACCAGTTAGATTTTGTTGCTAGGATGACTTGCTTAGCATGCCCACTGCAGTGGGAAAATGTGCCTTTAATCATTATTGCATAGAGAGTGTTGTAATAATAAGATTTCAAAAACATGTCTAATATTCTAATTTTAATCTCTGTAAACATATTGAGATTACATACGTTTATCTTTACCTGGTTTGTATTATTGTAACATTGACTCTTAGGTTTTTAATAGAAAAGAAACAAAATGTGCCTTGGGGCTATTCAGCTCAGAAATTCAAACAGTGCTTTTGTGTTTCTATTCAGACATAATCTTCTCTATGGTCCCAAGGCAGAAGTGTTAAATAAATAAAAGGCCTAATAAGACTATTGTTGACATAGTTACAACCCTGTCAGAAAAGAATTGCAGGTGCAATGACCAAATCTGTGGGAACATAGTGCTCTCATAGCCTTTGGTGGCATTAACAGAAATACAGAAACAGCATTCCCCTATGAAAGCACAACACCCCTAAAATTTTAGACAAGAGAAATATGTAAACCTACGAAGAGTGGCAAAAAAGGGGAGATGTTTAGAGTCTGGAGATCTTTGCATTTTCCTAAAGATGAAATTGAGGTACACAGTTCCCAATCTTTTGGTACAGTCATACATCTGAAGTCCAGATATAAGTAGGTTGCATTAGAAACATTGGAATGGGTTTTGTTCCTATACTAGTTACTTATTGTCGTTTTGTCAGTAGGGAAACTGCTCTACCAGATTCCTTGCAAGTGTCAGTGTGTTTGAAGACAGTACACAAATAAATGGATAGAAAGGTTTTTAATGTACTTTGTTGACATCCCATTAGGTAATGCCTTAAAATACAACTTCAAAGCATGATAAATATTTTAATTGAATAAGATTACTATATTTGTTTTGTTTATTGCATTATTCTACTTACTGTTTGAAAACTGATTTTCATGATTCTATTCAGACCCAAAAGAAAGTTTCATTTGGATTGTTTTTTAAAAAAATAATTTAACATGTTATAAGATCTTGATGTCAATTTTTTAACCCAAAAAATAAATTACTTTTCATTTAAAGAGAATCTGCTTCCTGCTTAAGTGGCTAATATTTTAATTAAGTCAGGAGTGAAGTTTTTCTGAGTGTCTCCTGATAAACTCCCTCTTTTATGTTGATGGTAATTAAACATATCCCTGAGGACATTGCAGGCTCTGTGCAAAGCCCATGCTAATTGTCAGACATGAGACACTGACCAGTTGGTTTGCTCTTGAATAGTCCGCAGCGTGCTGTCAGCGCAAGTTTTATTTTTATGTATTGTGAGCTGTTGTCAAGGCTAACTGGGTGCCATTGTGGCTGAAGATGTTGCGCAAATTGAAGCAGATGGCTCAGATTCAGACACGTGTCATACAGAAAGGGGAAAGGGGATTGGCCCTGCAAAGTGGGGTCATAGCAGGTCACAGACCTGCTCTGCACTTGTTAGTGTTTTCAAAAGCGCATGTGCAGCAACTTTGTTTTTCTCCAGTCATCCCTGCAATCACACTCCCTCCTCCCAAAAATGTGTGGGCCATGTTCCATGTGGAAAACAGAGGCAAGGGAAACGTTCATCCTCTTCCTTCCATCCCGGGGGCTCAACTGTGCATGCAGAATGAATTAGGAGGACTGACAGGGGTTTGCTTTTTAGGCAATTTAATTGTAGTGCTTAAAAGGCTAGGTTTGCTTTTAACTCCATGTAATTAGCAGGTTCTTCATGTCTTGGAATTTACTAACACATTAGACCTCAAGTCTTCCATTATATTCTAAAGTAAAAAGAAGAGACCTAATAATGTTCTAAATATTAGGGTAGGAGCGGGGGAGGGGAGAGTGTGAGGTTGTACTTCACTGTCACGTGATTTTGTCTAATATCATTAGCATTGGAGATGGAATTTGAATATTTTTACATGAGTGAGTTCATTGCAAGTAAGGATTTTATAATGTACATAAAATTACCTAACTTCTTGCATAATCATTTTCACATATGAGGAATTAGAATTTCAAGCTCTTTGAAAAAGGTTCCTCTTCTTAACATGTTTTAAAAATAAAAATATACCTGTTTATTTTGAAAGGGCTTGTGCATGGAGAAATATTGAACATCAACTAAATGAGTGCTTCCCAAATATATCAAAATTATCTGCATATAGTTATGGTTCAGACTTATAATTTAAATAGGCTTCTTTTTCTTATTATTTTTAATGCACTGCATATTCCTGCTTAGGGTAAACATACGTTAGGCAACTTACTGATTTTTCAATAATCTGGCTTTGAGGTTTTGGCAGTAAGGAACCCTCAATAAATTCATTCAAGACAAAAAAAAAAAAGAGTTACTTTAAACTATTTGAATTTATACTGTCTTCCCCTCCCCCACCCCATAATAAAAGTTCTCTCTTTTTTTCTTTTTACCTTCCAGGTTTGCAGCTAAAACTGTGCACAGTGGGTCACTGATGCTGGTCACAGTGGAACTGAAGGAAGGCTCCACAGCCCAGCTTATCATCAACACAGAGAAAACTGTGATTGGTTCTGTTCTGCTGCGGGAGCTGAAGCCTGTCCTGTCCCAGGGGTAACCTGCTTACATCTGGACTTCAGAATCTGGCACACAACAAAAGTGCCTGGCATCCACTACTGCTGCCTTTCATTTATAATAATAGCCCTTCCATCTGGCAGTGGGGAAAGAATACACTCTTGACATTCTTGTCTCCTGCTTTAGAATGCTAGTGTGTATCTATCATGTATGCAATACTTTCCCCTTTTCACTTTGCTAACCAAAGAACAGATAGTATTTTACTGTCAGTTTTCTCTACTCTGGAATCTATGTGGCATTTTCTCTGTCCTCTTTCCTTATCTTCCTTCTCCCTTTCTATCAATGATGGGTATGAATCAAGTATTTAAAGTGTATTGGAAACCATCCATCTTTCCTTCAGCAGTAAGCAAAAATTAGCAAAGAAATAATCTAAATGATCTTCCAGCCTGGCATATGAAAATGAAATAGTATACCTTTTAGAATTAAATGTAAAAGCATGGTCTGCAAAATTTTGTTCTTTGAATTTTCTGGTATTATAATTGGTTATTGACAGCTGTCATCATGTTATCACTAAATAATAAGATGAATAAACTAGCATATGAACATCATTTGTCTTTGCATTTCAATGAGAAACTATACTCTAGAAGTTCATATGCTAAACTTTATTCTAATTAAGTATCTTGCATTATATTATACAAAGAAGCAATGGAGTTTAATTGCTGAAAGAAAAACTACTTTCAAATCAGATAAATTTTTTTTGCCAGTTCTGGGCCTTGAACTCAGGGCTGAGCACTGTCCTTGGACTTTCTCAAGGCTAGAGCTCTACCACTTGAGCCACAGCACCACTTGCAGCTTTTTTCTATGTATGTGGTACCTAGGAATTGAACCTGGGTCTTAGTGCGTGCTAAGCAAGCACTCCACCAGTAGGCCAAACTCCCGGTCCCTCAGATAAATTTTTTAGTTGTGCTACAGAGTATTTAGCTCCAAAGAAAAAATTAGCATGTTTAATAACAAAAGCAAAATTATTCATGCTTATTAAGCAAAAAGTATTTTAGTACAATTTTAGTCTATAGAGATTTGATTATGTGACCAATTGTAAGTAGTATCAATTTTTGAATTTTATTTTTCCTTTAGAAATACTGCCTGTTACATGCTTAATTATACAAATATAACAGCTCATTATATGATCAGTTATATGAGCATCTTTCCATAGAATGGTTATCTGCTATCTTAGGTTAAGTTAATATTTTGATTAAGATTGTACTGCATAGTCAGAAATTCAGTTAATTCTTTCTTTTGTTGCTAGTACTGGGGCTTAATCTCAGAGTCATGCTCAGTTTGCTTGATCATGATTGGCACTGTGCCACTTAAGCCACACTTCTAGTCTGGCATTGGGTTGGTTAATTGGAGATAGAATCTCATAGACTTTCTGCCATAGTTGGTTTTGATCCATAATCCTCCTGATCTCAGTCTCCTAAGTATCTAGACATGAACCACCAGTGCCAACTTCATCTAACACTCTCATACTTGTTAAAAAAATCAGTTGAGGATGGGAATTTGGCCTATTGGTAGACTGCTTGCCTAGCATGCACTAAGACCCAGATTCAATTCCTTGGTACCACATACATAGAAAAAGCCAGAAGTGGTGCTGTAGCTCAAGTGGTAGAACTCTCGCCTTGAGAAAGCCCAAGGACAGTGCTCAGGCCCTAAGTTCAAACCCAGAACTGGAAAAAAAAAAAATCAGTTGAAATCTTATTTGCCTTTTTGATATGAGGTGATGGGCTTTGGAATAATTCAGACTAGTCATTTCCTTCTGTTAAGGTCCACATAACTAATGTCTTGGTTTTCATAGAAACAAGTTCTCACTGGATTCGTGTGTGTGTGTGTGTGTGTGTGTGTGTGTGTGTGTGTGTGTGTGTGTGAAACAGGCTGTGGAATTTTTTTTAATTTTCAAGCTTGTGAACTAGAAAAAGTAAACATGATTGCCAAAATTTTTGTTTCTGAAATTTATCAGTGAGCCTGAGAGAGGAACGTTGAGGTACATAAAATGAATGATCTTTGGTCCTGTAAGACTATGACCTAGTGAAAGCGTAGCTGCCTTAGTTTGAGTAAGTATACTGCAGGGGGGGTCTCACAGTGATGAAATCACCTAATGAGGCATCACCTGTTGCCAAGTGACACATGACCATGTTATTATCGAAACCTTTATGATCTCACCCTGGAGTTTTGTATGCAGAGGTAAAAAAAACAGCTTTTTTAATTACAGGTTGTTGCATTTCCATTATTAACCTTGTTCTTGGGAGTTTGTGTCTTTGGATTTGTAGTCAGGAACTTTGTGAAATATTGCACAGACAATACTCATACAGACTATACCAGGCAAAAGGAAAGTATGTTAGGAAAGTTTTTACTTTTCTTATATCAGGACTTTCATCTTTGAAAATAAGTCACCCATTTGTATTTCCTTTAGAAGAGGTATTTTTGGCTGCCATCTTTTAGATTCAAAGTCAGTTATGTAGTATGAGCCAGTTAATAATAAAATGGAATGTATTGATTATAATGTAGACTACCAGCTGAGATCATTTTAACATCAATAGTTACCATTAAAATGAAATCATAATAATTACCAAGCTTTAAGGTTTGACTTTTTTGGTACAATGGTTCAGAATTCTTTGCTTCATATTTTCTTTAACTTGATCATAGTCATGATTACCTCTAAACTGTCCCCCTGACTCAAGTTAGTCAATGTTGAATTTTTAATTTTGGCACTTTTTATTTTAATATTCACTTGATGGCACATTTTGTGTATGCCCGTCTTGAAAAATAATTCTCATAGAATATTTCAGACTCAGACTCATGTTATCACAAAACATTTGCACGTTTATTTATTTTAAGAGAATTTTTTTATCTTGAAGAAACCAACCGTGAACTTATCAGATTCAAACTATATACTGTATACTTGCCAATGGCTCACACCTAGCTACTCAGAAGGCTGAGAACTGAGGATCAAAGTCTGAAGCCAGCCATGAAACTCTTAAGCACCCCAGAAACCAGAAGTGGAGCTACGGCTCAAGTGATAGAGCACTAACCTTGAGCAAAAAAGTTTAGGAACAGTGTCCAGCCTCTGGACCAGCATCAAAACAGAAAAACAACTACGCAAACATGTAATAACTTTATAATAGTATTATTAGAGAGAGAAGGTAAGAAACCCAGAATGACGCAGGTACTGATGTCTCATACCTGTATTCCTGGCTACTCAGGAGGCTGAGAGTCTGAGGATCAAAGTTCAGATTCAGTCTGGACAGAAAACTTTGTAAGACCCTATCTCCAATTAGCCAACAACAACAACAAAAAAGCCAAACAAGTCCAAGGACCTAAGGTCAAGCCCCAGTACTGATTGATACAAGGAAAAAGGAAAAAAAAAAAGTGCAAAGTGATGAATAATATAAAGATAGGAGGGTTCAAAAAAAAAAAGTTGGGCTAGCTAAAGGAAAATCTAAGATCTTTACTTTCTGTAATCTCTTTGACAATATAGGGAATTTTATTTTAAAAGAAGGAGAAAATCTTTTGGAAGAATGGGGGGTGGGAACAAGATAATTAGAGATTTGCTATTTTGTTTTTAAATACTGTATATGCATGTCAGGGGCATAGTCAAATATAAGACAATATATAGGGGCCGGGAGTTTGGCCTAGTGGTTAAAGTGCTTGCCTAGCATGCACAAAGACCTGGGTTCGATTCCTCAGTACCACATACATACAAAAAAAAGCCGGAAGTGGTGCTGAGGCTCAAGTGGTAGAGCTCTAGCCTTGAGAAAGTCCAAGGACAGTGCTCAGGCCCTGAGCTCAAGCCCAGGACTGGCAAAAAAAAAAAAAAAAAAAAAAAAAAAAAAAAAAAAAAGACAATATATAGACAGTGTTCTACACCTCCTTCCCTGACCCCAAGAAACCTTGGCAATGTAAAGAAATGAAATGGGTGAGTGCCAATGGCTCTCGCCTGTAATGCTAGCTACTCAGAAGGCTGAGATAGAGATTCAGACCCAGCCCAGGCAGGAAAGTCAGTGAAACTCTAATCTCCAATTTCCAATTAACCATAAAAAGAGCGAAGTTGAGGGCCGGGAGTTTGGTCTAGTAGTAAGAGTGCTAGATTAGCATGCACAAAGACCCATGTTTGATTCCTCGGTACCACATACATAGAAAGAAGCTGGAAATTGTTGGGAGCCGAGTGCAGGGTCAGGCTGGCCCATGTATGTGCATCACTGAGTAAGATAACCACACAAAGAAATGAGCTGTCGTGTATGAATGCCATGCCTAACTTTGAACTATATCATCAGTATTGTGAATCACTTTCTGCTGAGACTTGATTACCATTGGTTACGAATGTGTTATTGCATTATCACTCTCTGCTGAGACCTATAGTGAGAGTAAACACGTGGACCTCCCCCGCCCTACCCACCTTTGTGTTGATAGGCTCTTGCACCCTATATTAGCTGAATGTACTTCCTCAATAAACGAGCTCCTGCCTTGACAGGTCTCCCTGACGCGTCTGATTGTCCTCCGGTGAGGGAGGGCTGGGTGCGGGTGGTCAGTTGGCCCTCTCCTTTGTGGGCTCGTCCTGGTCGGGGCATGTTCTCTCTATCCCTCCTGTAGGTCGGGAGGGACGGAGGACTAAAAGCCCCGACATGAAATGTTTGCTGCAGTTCAAGTGGTAGGACTCTAGCCTTGAGGAAGCCCAAGGACGGTGCTCAGTTGCGGAGTTCAAGGCCCAGGAAAAGTTGAGATGTGGCTCCAATTGAGAACACCACCCTTGAGCACAAAAGCTCTGCTTAACTTAGAGAAAGCTTTTGGGATCATTTTCACTATGTTCCTGAGGTTTTGGATGAACAAAAAAGGAGAGAAGGAAAAAGGGAAGGAGTAGAAAGAAAGGAACCAAGGATAGCATATTTATGATAGGGTTTATTGTAAACTTAGCCAAACAGAAATTCTGACTAGTAGAAAAATCCATCCTTGGGTAGACCAGATTTTTTCTGTATCTTCACAGAGTCATCATCTCCTTTGTTTATGTTTCTGCCTAGAAAGCAGCTTCTGCTACCACTAACCTAGTGCTTTACACTTTTGGTAACATTACTTTTTTTTTTTCTATACTGTCTGTTAATGATTTTATCTGTTAAGGAAATCTTATGATCTGACCCAAGAAGCTAACCATTTTTCTAAGGAAAAATACTCTAAATATGAGATCACTTGGCCAACACACTTGGAAGGAAGCTATTTGAAAGCAGAGATAGTTTTCAGGAAACATGGTAAAACCAGTCAGGATTGTCAGATAGCACCAGGGAGTGTCACCAAGAGTCAGGGCCAGCTGAGGGCCACATCCCAAAGGTAGGGTGGCATTTAGGAAAAAAGAGTTTTTCTAGGAACAGAGAGTTCTTGGCTAAGGCTGTATCTTACAGCCTTGTTGAATTTGTCTCCTTTCTCCAGTCTTTCTCTGCAGACTGGAGAATGATCTATGATAGTTAAAAGGAGAAATGAACAATTGAGGTATATGGAAGGGATTGGGCTGCTCTGCTAACAATGTTGAGACAGAAACCAAAGTGAAGACTTTGAACTGGAGATCAGGAGAAACGTGCCTTTTTGGCTTTAGATATTTTCTCTATCTCCTATACTATTGAAGATTCTAAAATAAGTCATTCCAGGCTTATACTCATTTTCTATTTCTGTCGAGCCATATTTATGTAACGTAATGAATTGTATGTATAATTCCGAGCAGGCTCAGTAAATATGTACACTGACTGTCCCAGTGAAGAATTATTACACCTGACGCTTGTTTTGTCTTCACTGACAGTGTATGACACTGGCTCTACCTCTGCAACCTTGAGGGTCAGAGATGTCAAAGGTCTAAGTTTACCTGTTTAGGAAAATCTTTATCCTGAACTGGTGGGTGATTCTACTAGAAGGTTCATTCATATCAAGCATGAGACTAGGTACTTCATAAGCGCTTGCTATATACCTCCTGTCTGCTTTCTAATGGCCCGGGAGGGGAGGAGATGGACAGTTAGGATCGAAACATAGCAGAGGAAGGAGGAGAGGTTCACTTTCTCAGATTATACCCAGCCAGGACACTAACTCCCACACACAAAGGGCTCCTCCTTTGCACCCCCATGTAAAAACCACTGTTGTGGTTGAGAGTTTGTGTTTTATGATAGGGTCAACCATCTCCATGGATAACAGGAAGTAATTATGAAGGCCACAACTTATGAAAAGTGAAAAGAAAGAATTTTAAATTCTGTTTTGATGGGATCATTAAGAAAGATTGGCCCCTCCGCCTAAATGTAAACCACACTCTCCATGTGTTCATTTTCTTTTCCCTTCATCAGTGAGCAGCATGTAAAATCAGGATTGGCAGCTAGGAGTGAGATATGAGCTCAAACAAGCTGTTACAGGAGGACTGATATAGAAGTTAGGGGTACAAAAAATGAAACTGAAGTGTGATTTTTTTTAACCTTAAAATAAGCCAGCATAAAAAGCCCTATAGTGACACCATACAGATCCATCACCCAAGAGCATTCTTCCTTGCCCCAAGAGCCTCCATTCTGTATAAGCCTCCTCAAAACCTTAGGGCCTAACAAAATACTTTGCAAGCAAAGTTATGGACAGCTCAGGTCGCTAATTGAAAGTAATCATGAGTTCTGTGCTGTGCTATAATTACCTAAAAAAAATGTTATTTGATGATTAAGATTCTGCAGTGAATTGTGTTCTTTGGGCTCTAACACTGTTCCTCCATCAGGGACTTGGTTTCCGCGGTGTGCAGCTGCTGGAGTTGATTTACAGTGCTGCGGCTGTGGCTGGTCATAAATAAATCCTCTTATATAGTTGTTATGAACACCTGTTAGATCATCTGTCAGCAAAGCTCTGTTCACATTTATCATGGTGCGGTAGTTATTTTACCTCAATCCATTTCCAACTGACTCAGCCTCCATCGCTGGATTACTATTACCACACCATAATCGCTCGTTCCCACTCCATGTTACAACTTGCAGATAAAAGATTTCACTACTTGGCCAAATTTCATAAATAAAGGAGCAGTTCAGTGCAGTAAAAGTTTATTTTTGTCATCATTTGTCACCCCATTATTCTATAAATCAAATGGAATAGCACTATTGCCAGCTCAGGCGTTGCTGTCAGCCTTAGGCATGGAAATGGTCCGTTTCTTCCTTTTAGATGAGATGACATGTCTTTCAGACTTAACTGGCTTATGGCTTTGTTTCACCCATTTTATTTTATTACCCCTTCAGAAAAATCCTTGGGGAGCAAAAGACTTGGGAGAGAAATGGAAACAGAAAACAGTCTAGCATGCTGCTTAGCTGTCTGATTATGTTCCCTTGGCCCACCTCCAGTCATTAGAAACTTGACCAGCACCTGCATACACTGCATCCTTGGCTACAGATGCTCTTCATAAACTTCCAAGGGGGTTACCGTTTCCATTCGGGAAAGACCATTACAATATAGACCATTACAATATAGAGGTCTAGGAAATGAAAAGTCTGATGTCTGTCCTCAGAGATCCTGTCAGTTCGACAGGCTTTATGTGAAGAAATGCATTTTAGGAAAGAATCTGAGGCTTTGAAAAGAAATGGTCACCCAAGAGAGTCTCCTACCCCTGGAGATTTGTCAGCTGTGGAGCACTAAGAAAGAGTCAGAATTTATTAGCAGGTTGCAAAGTCTGTCTCATACAAGTTTGAGGACTATGTCCCTTGTTTAAAAGAAGAGGGCAGAAAAAGCTAAAGGGATGGGGTAATAGAAAAGGGTTTATAGTTGGTATTATACTTCTGAGTTGGTTCTAATTCAAGTTACATTCTTCATAGTCATTATGTAGCTCATAAATTCAATAAAGTGTTTTACTGTTACTATAAAAATGACAGGAGGGGGGTTTTATGTTGTAAGTTTCGTTAGTTGCTCTTCCTGTTTTATGTTGAAGTTCTCAGGCCATTATGTCATTAAACTCCTTGGAGTCTGAAGGGCTCAGGGCCCCCATCTCTTTCCTTCTGCACATTTGGCCAGGGCAAATATTAGGCCAGGCTTGGCTTAATCCAGGCATTGGCTCAAACACCTAGAGCAGTGGCCATGGAGTCGGGAGGGCAAAGCCATTCGAATCTGCTATTTCTTAAGAAGTATCTTCAATCTATGCAGACACAGTTGGGGAGCAGGAAGCTCTAGGATGGGAGGGAAGTTTTAAGCAGACTATTCTAGTTATAACAATAGCAAGAGTCCTTGGTAATGAAGAAGAGGACCTGCTGGCTGGGGTGTACATAGCTCAAGGCTCTGTGTACCAGGCACTGTTCTCTGCACAGACAGAGTGGTTCTAGACTCTTTGCTAGTGTGTTAGCCAAAGGAGTCACTGGTAAAGTGCTAATAAGCAGATTCAAAGTTGAGATCTTCCTCTACTCTCTTCTGGCTTTTTCTTTTGATTCCAGAAGAAGCAAAGGACATCTTTGTGCTAGGAAACTTCACTCCCTCCAGATGTTTGTTTTGAACAGAATATCCACATGGAAACAGCAACTACTAATCCTCTGGCCAGAGTGCATCAGGGCCTTAATCTAAAGCCTCCCATCCATCCAGCTGTCTGGCATTTGCTATTATAGGGCACCAACAGAGAAATGAGGCTGTGGCTTTATCACTGCACCCAGGGTGACAACTTGATTTTCTGCTTTCACCGCAGGCAGCAGCAGCCCAACATGATGGGGCTGTTAATTTGTGCATTTCATGGTGTCTGTCAGGGGGGCTGGAGAGGAGGGTTTCAGGGGGAAGGGAATGGAGCATGTCCCAGCCGCGGAAGCACCTGTCTGCATTGACGGCACAGAGCACTTCTTATTAGCGTGCAGGTCTCTAAATGCAGCCTGGAGATGACAGGCTGGCATCCCAGCACCCACACACTGTGACAGGCGCCGGCAGCCGGTCCCATTGTTTGCCCTTGATGAGCATGTCATTAATGGAAATGGAAGAAAGTGAGGGCCACATCAGTATTCAAATAGCCTCCATTCTCGCTGCCATTCATTCGCCTGGCTCAGCCTGCTGCAGATTTCCTTCTGTGAGCTCCTTTTAGACATGTTTGTTGTTGTTGTTGTTGTTGTTGTTGTTGTTTTAACCAGATTTATTTCCATTGCATACAAACCCTGTCTGTCTCCAGTCCTGTGTTTACACTCATCCCTTTAGACTGGATTCAACTAGATCAGAGATTTGAGGTCTGTATTTGGAAAGTCTAATTTAGCAAGTGTGTGCTGTTTGCAGTCAAGAAAATGCAACTTGCCACTCCTGCAACCTGGATGCCTCCTCCTAGAAGGACTGTCCGCTAGCCACCACTCAGGGAGCACTACAAATTGAGAACTTCTTCAAGCATGGCTTGTATGGCTAATAGTATTTCCCCTTCCCAAGCCTAGAGAATTAAAGCTAAGTGAAGAAAAGTCTCCAATAGTAGAAAGAACTGTGTATGGCACGTGATTATTTACAGCCAGGTGGAGAGTGACTGGATCCTAAATACATGTTTCCATCCCTCAGACCCTGTGTTGGTCTGTTTGCTTAATAATGTAATTAGTGCTCAGAGGGAGAATATTGATGCTGCTGCCAGCAGTCATTGCTCTTCCGTGCATTTCCTTAACCGGCCCTGGTCTTGCTGCCCACTTGGCTTTTGTATCACCTCCTTTGATAGCTCCTCAGGCTGCCTCTTCCCTGGTTCCTCCGTGCTCCCCATCTCACATAGGCCCAAATCCACACAAGCCCCACTCCATGTGAAAGGTTCACATCTCACACATGCAAACGGAATGTTTCTGATGAAGGCAGCACTGAAAGACCACCTTGAATGTCTTCCTGACCTTTTCATAAAGAAAGGTTGGCAGAACTGCTTGCTTTGCATTTCCCTGGCAATGTCCCTTATCTTGTGTTAATCTGTCAGTGACTGGGAACCTGGATCTCTAAGACACCACCCATTTTCTAAGCTAATCTTGCTGAAGGAAGAAAATAGTGCAGACTCCATCTGGAAATGGAACTTGTCCGCTCTGTGATATTCCTATTTTTCCCCAGCTGGAGATGAAGAAAGAAAGTCATTCTTACTCAACTCTTTTCTCCTTGACACACATTCTGCTGTGATGATGCCACAGCCCATGGGAGGCGCCATGCTGGGGTATGGCAGAGTGGGTCTCGGTAGTTTCCAGCCATGGTATCATAGTCATACAATGGATCTCAGAAATATCAGGATAGATTTTCTCAGGTACTTATCTGACAACCCACAGAATCCCCCAACCCTTCTTCTGGAGAAACCCAGAGGAGTAATTATGGTTTAAAAAGCCAAGTCATAAATTGGGCTTCTCTACTCACTTGCTTTGTAGTACAGAGAATCCGCAGAGGGTGATTTAAAAGGAAAAGAAACAGGCTGAGGAAAAAGAAAGAGGGAGGAAAAACACCCAACAACAATTTAGCTTTAGTTGTCAGAGTGATGGGGAAAAAAATCACATTTGATTAATTATTAAAAGATCTGTTTAATAAAATATAGAGAGAGTATTTTGTCTCTCCACAATCGTTAGCATGACCCAGGACCCCTATTTTGGAGGTGAACAAAAAGCTATTGAAGTATAACAATAAATTTTGTCCCCATGGGTTTTTTGCAGAAGTGGCCACAGGGCCATCTTGACAGATTTAAGGCAGAAATCCCATGGCTGACACTGAAATGTGTCAAATCTGGTGGCTTCTCTGGGCAGGTCATAGTCACTGGCCTCACCCAGACATGTGAATAAAGCAAAATCACTGACCTAGAAAGAAACTGCATTGTGTGTGGGGGGGGTGAAGGATGGGGGGTTATATTTATTCACTGAAAATTACTTGCCTAAACTCAAGTGTTTAGTAGTCTTGGTAGCTTACCTTAAATGTAGTCATCGAGAAGCTCTATCCATTCTCCCTTTTCACATAAATTATTTTTTAACCCACAGCATCTCTGTATATAACTGTTTTATATTTAGTAAGACTATCTAGTTTTAGAAGAAAATGTTTGCACAAATTCGTTTTCTTCTTCCTCCAATAAAAAAAATGCAGTTTTATCTGTAAGATTTGTGTGTTGAGATCCCTTTCACTTGACTGCATGAGTTCAAAATAATATAAAGGCAGTGTAATTAAATAGGTTATATGAATGCACCTGAATAAACACGTCACAAGTTGTTGTTTAGTTGGTTTGAGTGGTACTACAGTTTGAACTGAGAGTTCCATGCTTGCTAAGTTAGTGCTCTACCACTGGAGCCACACAACACCGAATAAACATTTCCAAGGTTGGGTTTGTTATGCTGTTTGGTTTGCTAGTTGTTTCCCACTATTTCTTATGCTTGCCAGACATGAGGACAAGAGTGACAGAATGTCCAGGGTCATGCTGCTCTGTACCCCTCCACTTTCTCTACCTTCCTCTACATTTGCATCTTCTCATTCAGGAGGAACGCGCCTCTGGTGAAGGCAGCACCTCTCGTGCCTTCTCTGATGTTTCATGGAGGCAGGACAAGTTCTCGCTGAGCAGGGACACTGGCAGTATGGAATTCCAAGTGACGTTCAGTGGAGGCAAAATGGAGTCTCAATCACTGTCTCCCGCACCCGGGCCAGTGCCTCTTTCCCCAGCAGCTCCCATCATTGCTACCTGTTTTGAAGGTAGAACCTTAGAGTAATGGCAAATGTATTCTTTCTGCAAATAGTATCACACCCTCCGCAGTGGCTACTGACAAACAGAACCATAGCATGAAAAGTGTGTGGTGGGGCCGGAAGGAGGGATGACAGCAGCCTGATCCTCTAGATGGATCCTGACCCACACCTCTCACCCGAGACTCTGGAGGGAAGCATGGCTCAATATGGGAAGGCCATGTGGCCTTGGAATCACCTTTGGAGCAAAACAAGGGTATGTCATCCTTCCCTTGATAGAATAACCAAAGAAAGATTTAAAAGAAAACCCATAAGTGAATGGGGAGAAAATATTAAAAACTATATTCATCCTTATTGTTTATTGTAGGCTTCCAAAAGTTCCAATTGTCTGTATACTTAATGTATCGATACAGGACAGTGATACATATCCAAATGCAGTAAGGCATTATGGCATTAGTAACCCATGTAGATAATTACTATGTATGACTACCTTATTAGTAGTGCATACATGTATGCAGTAGTCATTAATGCATATACACAGCCTACAAATAAAGATGCATATTAATCTTTTTATCCCAAACCTCCTGGAGACTATAGGCTTGCAACATCAATCCCAGCATACATTGCCCCACGCTGCTAAAATGTCAAGCCCAAGACAATATTTTGAGCATCAGTTTATTTTCTCTAGCTGTGGCTTGAACAAAGAATGCAGTTTCTCACTGTTTCTGTCTCTGTTTCTCTTTTCTCTTCCTCTCCTCTTCCTCAATCCCTCCCTCTCTCTACTCCCCTACTTCTCTCCTCCTGCCTTTCAATTTCCTCTCCCCTCTTCTTTCCACACAACAGATTTCTCTTGGCCTTTATCACGTGTGATCCACCCCATTCTCCTCAGGGCTACTTAGCAAATGTTCCCTGTTGTCACCTTAAGGAAGGAGCACCAGGAGCCGGAAGATGCCTTCTGAGTAGGTTCACTGGACAAGGTCTAATTACAGCCCACTTCAGACAAGTTGGGAGGCCAGGAACAAGCACACCCAGCCTGCTGCAGGAAGCGAGGGGGGGGTGGAGGCTCCGCAGTGGGATGGCACCTGGGTGCATCTCATTAGGAGTGAGGAATGACTCATGACTTGCAAAAGGTCATCGTCTACAGAGGTAGATAAATTACCTGTAAGCCTTCAGCAGAGTTTCCAAGACCTATTTGGTAGGGAAGTTTTCATTAAATTGAAGATTTTATGCCTTCTATTTTGTTGCACAGGAAATGGAAATAATTAGTAATTGACAAAGTAAGTGCAGGGAATAAAAAAGTATAATGTTATTCTAATAGTCCTTGTCTTGGTCTTTAACTTTTCACTTGCAGGCAGCATTATTTTTTAATTCCAATATATAAAAATCATCCACACTGAGAAAGTGGAACCGATTGCAGTTAAACAATTGAGGGGAGCACTAACCAATAATGGGACAGACTTTAAAGTGCCATAAATATTGTTCCTTTTTATTGTGTTTGATTTTTGATGATTCCCATAACCCACTGCTTAAAATTAGAAAGACATGTCCGTTGGTACTGTTCAAATATATTTGAATGTTAAAACTCTATAATGCAGAATATATTTGTGTACATATATACACATATGTGTCCCGAAATTGCCTATTAAATGAGTTTCTCAAGCCCTCTTTTTTTCTACTGAGATACCCCCTCCCACATAAAAACAGTAGTAATACTGAAATGGAAATTTCTCAAAGGGTGAATTTAACCTAACCATCAAGGTATTGTTATTATTTAGGAATGAAACATATTTTCATGTCCTAACAAACACCAGCCCCTTCTGTTAGTGAAATGTTTACTCCCTTGTGTTAACATAACCACAGGGATTTCTTTGAGAAATTGTAGGAATCCTGCTTTTACAGTCCCAATTAAATCAACTTTGGGAGATTGTGGTCCTGTGAGGTTCACACTCTACATGAAGTAAATGAAGTAAATATATGGAAAATAGCAAAGTGAGAAAGGAAAGCAATGGATTCATATTAATTATGCTTATTTTTAAAATATATTTTGTATGAAAAATGTACTATCTTGCATATGTAACTGTAACCCTTCTATATACTACCCTGACAATAAAATTAAATTAAAAAAAAAATCTTATATGGATGGGGGCTTCCTAGACTTGATCTTAGGCATATTTATTTATTTTGTTGGTCATGGGGCTTGAACTCTGGGCCTGGGCTCTGTCACTGAGCTCTTCAGCTCAAGGCTAGGGCTCTACCACTTGAGCCACAGCACCACTCCCAGTTTTCTGGTAATTGGAGATATGAGTCTCAGGACTTTCGTGTTGGGGCTGGCTTTGAACCACAATTCTCAGAACTCAGCCTCCTGAGTAGCTAGGATTACAGGTGTGAGTCACAGGCACCCCGCCTGGCTAATTATTTTTAAATTATATTTTCTTTCTCTATTCTTATAATAGCCCGACTTGAATGAGATTGCCTTTGTCCATGTTGTACAGATGAGAGAAGTGGTCCAGGGTCCACTGGTCCAATGGTCCAAGCTAGCACCCTGCCCATTCAAACAGCAGGTGAGGAGCAGCCAGCCTGAGCTGAGATCTGCCTAGCTCCCCAGCCATGTAAGAAATTACTCTACTCTCTCCCCAACTCCTGCAGGAACAATTCAAAGTGAGGAAGGAATCTAAACTTTATGAAATAAAGTGCCCAGTCCAATAATTGGCACTCATTATCCATTAAGTTACTGACATTATATTATATAGCAAAAATCTAAGCACAGGTATTCTCCATGTATGGGCTAAAGAAGGAAGAAAGTTATATATAGACATAAGAAAGATTTGGACTCTCTATACATCCATAGATAGCTAGAGAACAGACATGATAGAGCCCCAGTTTCCTATAATCTTAACAATGTCAAACTAAAAAAAGGAAAACAAAAAAACCTAAAAAGTCCTGCTGACAGTGAGGTCTGTGAATAAGAGAAAAAGCCTCTTTGTGGGAATGGTTGTGAATTTATAAAATTAATTTTATTTATGTATTTTTGTCCATATGGTACCAAGGAATTGAACCCAGGGCCTCATGCATGCTAGGCAAGCACTCTAACTAAGCCACCTTCCTAGACCCAGATATTTGGTTTGAGTTTTTGAAATAGATCATTAGCGACTTTTCTTCTAAGTTCATTCCCTATGGAATTCTCTGAGCCTGGAGCACCCAGGCTTGTGGCTGTCCTCCAATGGGTTCCTGAGACACTGGCGTGCTTCCCCACTCAGTGAGGAGTCTCCCGGCAGCCCAGTACTTTGGTTTCATCACACAGAAAGGGCAGAGGGGCCTAGTGACAAATCAGGGCAGGGCAGCTGTTCCTACAGTGTTCCTCTTCCCTGGCTGGACATCATGATCCTTTACTCGTTCAGAAAGCAGGGAGCGCTGGGCACTGGGCCTCCTTTGTAATGTCCGTCCTGTACCTCACCTAGGGAAACCTTGACAATACTTTACATTTCTCTAATCACATCCACAGATTACCTACTTCCTTTCCTCTTTCAGAATGTGCGCCCGCCCCCTCCTGTGACTGTTATTACACAAAAAGGAAACCTGGTCCAATTTACCAACATAGCATGGGATTCCTAAAGCACGGAATCCCAAAAAGCCTTTTGTAGAAATGTCAGGACTCTTGGGAAATCTCCATGTTTAATTATTTTGCTTCAGGAAAATGAACACTGCATTAGCCAAATTAGTCTCTTATACTTGGTTTTGAGAAGGCTGGAGTTCATCTTAAACGTACATCCTGATTGTATTTATTTTTATGCCACAAACAATGTACTTAGCATTGAGCTGAACAGGGCTCCATGAGAAATGCAATTGATGAATAGTCACAAGGTTGCTAATCTGATCAATGCTGGGCGATAGGACATGTAATCTGATTGTCTGTGACTGCAGCTGCACAGAGCTTGTGGCAGCAGAGGACTGAGGTGCTGGCAGGCACACTCGAAGGCCACTCTCGGGAGGCAGGGTGAGACTAGGATGTACCCTCACATTCGGGAAGAAAATGAAAAAGCACAAACCCTCTTCAGACCCCACATCTCCTCCAAGCAGGTATTTAACAGAAGACAATGGCAATGGGGAACATCATTAACTAAGGGTGGCGCCTCAGAGGGACGGATCTTTCTTCCTGATGTGCTGCTCTTGCCAGAAGTTTCCTGAAGAGCTTTTTGGCAGAAAAGGTCATCTAGGCTGTTAACCAAATCCATGGTGATCATTGGCGCTGCACATTTCCTCCTAAAAATGTACAGACCCTTCAGCTTGATCTGATGAGATGAGCGATGAATACATATATAGGTCTGGCCATGCTGGGACCCAGAGGGTAGAGGGAGGAGGCCAAGATGCCATCCTCAGCGTCTTCCATAACATCGCCCCTGGAGGTCTTCTGGAGGTCATCTGTTGAACCAGGAACAAATTTGGTTAGGTGAGGCTAGGCAGACTGGGCTGAGTGCTGATAGTGCTTCTCAAGCTGGGAGCAGCCTCTCCTGGCCTTTGAGGTCAGTGAACTAGAGCTTCCTGTGGACACCAGCAAGTAAGTGCTCAGTGTTTTCTCAGATTGCATTTCCTGATGCAGCTGTAGCACAAGTCCTACTTCTTCCTCTTCTGCTGCAACATGCACCAAGCACCTTTTCAAACATGAGCTTCCAGCCTAGATACAAGAGGGTGGAGATCCAGGTAAGACCCCTGACTTCAAAGACATCTCTGCTTTTGTACCTGAGCACAACACACACTTCACAGTACTTTAGACACATCTTGCTCAATGTTGCAACTAAGTGATAAACTATCCAGCCAATAACTAACAAATCATTGGAGGCCCTTGAGGGCCAAGCTGTGAGAACCTGAGTCTGTGTACATGCCTGGAGCTCAGTTCTCACCCCCCACCCCGCAACCGCACCCATCTATGCCCAACACACTCATATGCTCTATGGCACCTGGCCACCGGGGCCTCGCTCTCCATTCAAACCAGTGCCAGTTACCCAGGAACTCGCCAAGACTCTCAGGAAAGCCCAGGACAAGCATGAAAAAGAGTTGTTCAGGGGTGCTCAGTGGCCACTTTGTGAGCCCAGATGTCCCTATCTCAGCAAATGAACAGCTCAAGATGAGAAGAAAAACGGAATGTCAACCCTGGTCTAAAAACAATATGAGCAATAAAAGAGGTCACCTAAGTAGAAAAACAGCTCAACTTGAAGGCTCTTTTTAAATATTTAGTTTTGTAACAAGGTTGCCTGTCCATTTGTTCCTCATCCCCATTTCCCCTTTTTAAGACCATTACAATCAAGTTAAAATATTGAGGCCACCAGAAGTACTTGTATGAGCTATTTTTCTTTGAGGAAAGCCTCAAAGAAGAAAGATGGGACTCAGATGGTCTAATTGGTTTTCTTCTAGAACAAATTAAAAGCCAGACAGAGGACAAAGCAGTACTCACCTTTACTGAATGCCTTGGGATTCATAAATAGAAGGCAATGCTTTGGGATTCATAAATAGAAGGCAATGCTTTGGTGTTGGACTTAGGGTGGAAGAGGGGGTGATGACAAAACATGAAAAGCAATCCCTCCAAAGCTGATGTGCACAGTGCCCTGGATGACAAGATGGCTGGAAGGGATCCCGGCCTTTCCTGCCAGAGCCCCAGAAGGGAGGGGAGAAGGAATGTCTTCCCTGAAAAGCTGGCTCTCTCTGTGGCTGTGTCACCTCTGCCTGTGGCCTACCTGAGAGTTGAGCTCTCCTTTGTAGAATGTAAACAAACCAGCCTTCTCTCTCTGCAATAACTGTGACATGAGAAGCCATTTCTTCCCTGTTAACTAGAAAAAGCCCACCCCTGAGAAACCTCGTTCACAATGTCTGTGCACTGCTAATGGAATTTTTAACTCGCCCTAACCGCACCTGAAGGTGATCAGCTCTGGGCCAGTTGTGCATTAGAAGTCCCTGTCAAGCTGACAGGAGGGCAGAATTAGATGGTTTGATAACATTTCTCTCTGGGCGCCACTGCTGTGTCTGGGAAAGTGCCCGTGGGAAGGGCCTTGTTTGGTCATTGCTGCTTTGTGTTCAAAGACAGGACAACACTGTTTTGAGAGCCCTGATTCAAAGGATGTCTGGTGGCTTTCTGAACATCATTTACACACATTTTCCCGCGGAGGAGGCAGAGGCTACCGAGGTTCAGGTGTTAAAATAAGTCTCTGCCCTCTAAAACCTTCTTCAAACAAGGGTGTATTTCTAGCCGGAAGCAATTTGTACATCCCAATTTCAGTATTCACCCCTACTCGCAGAATAGTTTACAAACAGTTCGCAGTCATAGAAAATGCCAGTGGGCCCTGCTGAAGTTGCCTCAGGCTTAGGGTGGGAGTAGAATCTTTAAGGAGAAAACTGAAGAGCAAGATTTTTCAAGTGGAAGCCTGAATGAATTTGAGAAGGAACACACTAATCATGTGCCTAACTTTCCACATGTCCCCTCCTGTCCTCATTCTGTTTTAGGAGCTTAAAAACACCTCCCCCACCCCAGTTCCCAATTTTGTGTGTTTCTGTTTGTAAAGTTATTCTTTTCTGAGTCCCACATGGAGGTGAAACTAAGTTGTCTCTCTGTTTCTTAAACAAAAATAAGCAAACAACTGCAATATGTGCACTCATGGCTTACAGTTGTGGATTGTGCCAAATGCTTTTTTGGTATGCTAGTGTCACTGAGAAACGGTGCCAAGATTAGCATTTTCTACTTGCAACAGAGCCAAATGTTGAGAGAATGACAAAGGCTGTTTGGGGCCCCATGAAAATTACAGCTGAAGAAATGGAAGTCATAGAGCAGAAAACTAAAAGGAAGAGTTCAGAAATCAAGGCTATAGATGATTTTTATTCTTCACTTACTAATCCTGTGATCAAAATTAGGGTCCAAAATATATGAATATTCATTTACTCTTACTTTTTAAACACTTGCCTCTCCATATCTGGCTAATGTTTTGTATTATGAGTACATTAAATATGGATTTTAAAAATCAATCTCAGGGCCCGGAGTTTGACCTAGTGGTTGAGTGCTTGCCTAGCATACACGAAGACCCGGGTTCAATTCCTCGGTATCACATACATAGAAAAAAGCCAGAAATGGTGCCGAGGCTCAAGTGGTAGAGCTCTAGCCTTGAGAAAGTCCAAGGACAATGCTCAGGCCCTGAGCTCAAGCCCAGGACTGGCAAAAAAAAAAAAAATCAATCTCAGGAGGGGTAGAAAGAACAATAGAATAGGGTGGAGATTTAGCAATGAACACTACCCAATAACTAATAGAAGCAAATAATAATTATAATCTCACATTTCAACTTTAGAGATAATTGATATTAATAAATAGGCTGGAAGTTTGGCCTAGTGATAGAGTGCTTGCCTAACATGCGCAATAACCCGGGTGCAATTCCTCGATACCACATACACAGAAAAAGCCAGAAGTGTTGCTATGGCTTAGAGCTCTAGCCTTGAGAAAGCCCAAGGACAGTGCGCAGGCACTGAGTTCAAGCTCCAGGACTGGTGAAAAAAGATAATTATTATTAATAAATGGAAAGTCAGAGATGAGGGTGAAAGTTTGCAAAAGGCACTATCTGATAAAGGATTTGATGCTAGACTTCATACAGAACTCTAATAGATAATAATAAGACCAACAATACAATGAAAAATGAACCAGTTAGCTCAGGAAGAGATGTTCATCAACACTGAGCCTCAGGGAATACAAAGTTTTAAAATGCCACCTCACTAGGTAGCCATTAGAATTGCAAAAAGTTAAAAAGAAAGACCATACCAAGTGTTGGTGAGGATGTAGAAGAAATAGAACCTTCTTGTACCTGCTAGTAAAAATGTAAAATCATATATTGATCTTGGAAAACAGCTCAACAGTTTCTTGAACTGCTAAATATATATTTACCACATAATCGACCTCTTTCACTTGTATTTACTCAAAAGAAATGAAAGCATTTCCATGCAAAGATTTATTTGCAGATGTTCGTAGTACCTTCATTTGTAATTGACTCAGCTAGAAACAACCCAAATCCCACTGAGTGGTGAATGGATACACAGAGGGTAGAGTTTCCATACAGCAGAATGACATTCAGTGATAAAAAAAAAAAAGAATGATCAACAGCACAAAGGTGTGCAGATGAATCCCAAGAACATCATGGTAAGTGAAAGAAACCAGAAATACAAGACTAAAAGACTATGTCCAGAGTGTGACATTTGAGAAGGCACAACTATAGGAACTGAAGAGAAATCACTACAAAGAGGGGCAGATGAGAACTTTGGGGGTAAAAGGGAAGTTCAGCACAGTGGTTTTTGTGGTAGGAGTTACACAACTATGTATTTTTGTCAAACTTAATCACTGAAAGGAAACTGACTTTAAGAAAGAAATCATTGAGAAGATGATGGCCCTTAGATTCCAACCCTGTCTCTGATCCCTGAAAAATAATAATATTGCATTGTATGGTAAAAGAGACTGGAGCAGTGTGATCCAGGATCTTGAGATGAAGAGATTATCTCATGTTATCCTCATTACCTGACCCTCACTGCAATCATAAGGGTCTTTATAAGAGGGAGGCAAGATGGTGTGGTAGTGCAAGGATGTAATCTCTTGCAGGAAGATCAAGGTTCCACTTCAGACCAGGTAAGCAAGGTTAACAAGATCATATATGAAAAAGAAACTGAAAGCAAACAAGACTGAAGGCTTAAGTGGTGGAGTATTTGCCTCAAAGGCTGTAAGGCCAAGTTCAGTCTTCAAATACTGGGGAAAGGGGATATGGAGGCAGAGAAATCCAGAATGCCATGTGCCAAGAGCAAATGGAAGCACAATGAAAGAGAAGATGTGACAGTGCTGGCTTGAAGATGGAGGAAGAGCCTAGCAACACAACGAAAGTAGCCCTAGAAGCTGGAAAGGACAATTCTCTTAAAGAATGAGCTCGCCCACAACCTTAGCTTTAACACAAGGGAACTGCTTGCAGACTTCTGACATCTAGAATTCTATGAGAACAAATTTGCTTTGTGCTAAGCCATTAAAACTGTGATGGTTTGTTAAAGCAGCCATAGAATATTAACACACTAGGAAGTAAACTGGAATAGACTACGAAAGTTAGTCTTGCTCTCACTTAATGAAAAATCGGATGGCTTAGGTCAGCATCTTAGACTTCAGTGTGAAAATCACTGGAGATACTTTTCTTTCCCTCCCTCCCTCCCTTCCTTCCTTCCTTCCTTCCTTCCTTCCTTCCTTCCTTCCTTCCTTCCTTCCTTTTTTTAAGCTAGTTCTGGGGCTTGAACTCAGGGCCTGGGTGCCATCCCTGAACTTTTTTATGCCCAAAGCTAGCATTCTACCACTTAAACCACAGCACCACTTCGGTTTTGTCTGTGTATATATTGCAGAGGAACCAAACTCAGGGCTTCACGAATACTAGGCAAGCACTCTGCCACTAAGCACATTCCCAGCCTGGAGATATTTTTCCAAAATGGTGTGGTCCCCATCCCATTACACTCTTACTTCCCTATTCTTGCCCATCTAATTCAGCTAGAAATGTGGACTCGACACAGCTGAATCTGGCTTTATGCTAATGTCTGGGGTGCCCCAAAGTTGAAAGTCCCCTAGTCTAAACAGAGAACTTTCAATTCATGTTGTGTTTCTTTTATTTGGGTAGACCATTTTGTTCCATAACAGGTATCTAGCAGATACCCACGAAGTGTATTTATCCACTTAACTCCATAAACAACAGTCTCTCCAACTGCCTCTATGTTTGCTGGGTAAATTCCACATTCTATGATCCTTGTACTAATCCTATCACTAATCTAATGTGAAGAAAGGCCGTTGGTATGGAAACCCACATTGGCCAAGCATGTCATTCATTTTATGTTACAAAACCCATGGCTTAGCCAGACACAATGGCTCACACCTGTAATCCTAGCAGCTCAGTAGGCTGAGAACTGAGGATCGTGGTTCAAAGCCAGTCTGGGAGACTCTTATGTCCAAGTAAGCACCAGAAAACTGGAAGCGGCACTGTAGCTTTCTTGGTGGAACACTAGCCTTGAGCTGAAGAGCTCAAGGACAGAGCCCAGGCCCAGAATTCAAACCCCACAACCACCCCTCCAAAAAAAGGAGGGGGGCTTCATTTGCTATAAATTGTAGAAGCACTAACAGCAAATGGGCTTTCAGCATCATGAAGAAGCCAAACAAAATAATTTTGAAAGACACAGGAAGTCAAACACATAGACACAGACACACACATGTGGAAATTGTGCCCTTTTTGTTTGTTTCTGTATTTTTATCCTTGAAGTCTGGAGCTCATCTAGATAAAATGCTAACATTTGGCAATCCAGTAGACAGCCATGCCCCTCCCTGTCTGGCATCCTGTGTTCACCAGATGCCACTTCACTCTGCCCAGCTGAAACTCTGTGCTGATAAGAGGGATCTCCCATAACCAGGTGCCAAGGCCATCTTTCCTCTTGGGGCATGGCAGGGTCAGTTTTCACTGCCAAAGATGGACACAGGCCAACTTGAAGAGGCTTCCATATTAAACATGAGTTTATTGCATTTGACTTTCAGATTGATAGAAATGTGCCAATGCTGTGACCTCAAGAGAGCCTGAGAACTCTCTCTTCTTGTTCCCACTGGATGATAGCTAAGAGAAGCTGAAAATGTCTAAGCACCCATGTGAGAACTATTTAACTTGGTTAGCAGAGTTGACAGTTTATATAGTTCAAATCTCATCCAGTGAAAACCCAAGCCCTAATCAGAAAACAATTGAACAAGAAAAAAAGTGAGAAGAGGAGAGAGAGGGGGGTAATTTTAAAGCCAGAATTATGAAACAGTTCCATTTATATGCAGGCAAATTTATGTTTCCATGAGATTGCCAAACTACTCTAGCTGCTTTAGCATTGCATTGCTCTATCCATGTTTATCAAATATTTAAAGATCCCATTTTTATTGAGCCATAATGTCTGCTGAATATGTAAGCAAAAGAAGAAGGATGAATTTTCTTTTTCCCAGTGAGATTACAATGGCAACTCTTAGCTCATCATCTGTTCCCATTTATAGAATAGGCACATTTGAATCTTCTTGTTTGCCAGAAAGATAAATAAATCATTCTCTGTCCTCCATAAATACATATTATCTAGGTCCAGATCAATTGACTGATCTATCACAAAATTAATTGATCAACATAGCATCTGTCTGTCCATTTATTCATCTGAGAGAAAGGCAGATGACATCTAATTAGTTCCATAATGGAATAACACTTTTCTTCCAATTAGCACAACCATGAATCTGATAAGAAGGTCCTATTTCTTGAAGACAAGTAATATTTATTATTGCATTGTACTGGCTCTAATAAATCAGTTTAAGGACTGCATATCTCCTACTTAAAATGAGCATCATTGGTCAGAAAGATCCATTTTGCGTGTGTAAAACTCCATTCCTGTAGAGGGATTATTGCAGCTCCAGTAAACTAAACCCATGTCCAAACTACCTCACTCATTTTGATAATAATCAGTGATCTGATAAAACAATTGGAGCTGAGACTATGTTTTGCATTCACTCTAGCAATAAAAATAACAAGCTATAGAACTGAAAACACACACATATGTATAGGTATGCAAATATATATATTCATCTTTTCTCTCTGCAATACACACCTTTCTGGTGCTTATACTCACCTGCTGCTGTGTGTGAATACAATACACTGAAATACAATGACGAATGGTGCTGGGTGAAGGAACCAGATTCCATTATTAGCACTTTCCATTCTGAAATTGGCAGATGCTTTTTAAAGGTCTCTTTCTCAAAAGGCAGAATCACAATCCCAAATCTGGAGGCCAGGAATTTATTTCCGTAGTATCAAAGGCATATTTTAATGTGTATCTGGTGACTTCTCACTGACAGGGTAGTATACCACTTCTACCACAGATAACTGAGGTTTTTATGACACAGAGTTTGGGTCAAGAATGAAAAAGTTTTGAAGATTTATATTTTTCTCCAGAATTGACCTTTTGGCTTTATTCCTTAATTAAGCTAAGACATGGCAGCAAAAGGGAGTATTATAGGCCTGCTGTATCCCCAGGGTGTTATGAGATACCAGGCACAGTTAAGCTATCTCAAGACAACCATGTTCTCCGGAGTTACTTTATTGCTATTATAAAAAATCTTTATTATGGGAAAAAATATGTATTTTTATGCCAGAAGAAGATGAAGATGACAGTTAGGCTGTTGAATGGTAGTTTCCGTTGAGCCTTGTGCCCACAGAGATTGTAAAACACCCAAGACTCGCAGAGGCCTCCCAATAGAATCTTAAGAAACCTAAAGGGGTTTATTAATCTTTGTGAAATTCATAGTTGGAACAGGTAACTATTAACTGGCACTTACCAGTTATCAAGATATTTTATGAAACTGAAAAAAGTCTCATTACACTCACTAACAGGGCCAACTTTGGGGGTGTGGCTAATGAAATCTCTCCTTCCAGACTAGCTTGGCTGCAAGAAACTAGAGACCCTGGGTGCCCCAAGACGGCTGCTGCTTTGCTGTGTGCTGTGTAGCAAGGCGGCTCTGCAGAAGCTTCCAGAATGCAAGTTCATTTTTACTTCACTAAGAAGGACTATTTTTCCCCTTTCCATTGAAATCTGGAACTTAAAAAAAAATGGATCTACTTTTTGTTGGTGGTGGTGGTGGTTGGATCTGAGGATCCAACTCTGGACCCTAGAGCATGCTAGGGCAGACACTCTGTGTAGGCCACACAGCTACACTCCCATCCCTTGTATTGTGTGCTTTAAAGCAAATAGCTTGCCCTCTTCTACCTGAGCAAAATCACCTTGACTTAAACTACTCACATGTCTTTCCAGTGAGGTTTGTCAAAGTAAAGCTCCCCGACTTTATTTTTTTAAGGTATTTCAACTTTTCATCCTGGGATTCCTCTGCTAAGGAAAAGTTTACATTCTTGTTTAGGTATTCATCTATATGATTGTCTACATTTCTATCTCATTGAATTCCTGAGGAAATTGGAGGCAGCTCGTCTTTCTCATCTTTTGACTTGCTAACAGACCTATCTCCATCCACATCTTATGTATCTGTAGGTGAAGGTTATGGCATTACTTCCTTTCTTCTTGTGAAAAGGAGATGAATTGAGACCCCTTTCCCTCACTTTAGGCCCTAAACTTGAAAGGTCCAGCTAGTAAACAGGGAATCATTAGCATCTCTTGGTTAGCAAAGAGCTGTTGTCTCAGCTGGAATATTCCAAATCAAGAGGCAAGTCAGTGATGCTGGATGCTAGAAGAAAGTTCACAGAGCACATTTTCTAGAAGGTGGGGGCATTGTTTCTCCATTTGTGACATACCCACACTAGGGGTGGCCATTGGTGGGGTGTGGCTTGGAGTCACACAAGCTGAAATGAATAAATTCATAAGCAAGAAACCTTGGCCTGGGTTTTTAAGTACAGATGAGCTTCTCAAAGTAAAAATTCTTTTTTTGCCAGTCCTAGGGCTTGAGCTCAGGGCCTGAGCACTGTCCTTGGGCTTTCTCAAGGTTAGAGCTTAACCACTTGAGCCACAGCACCACTTCCAGCTTTTTCTATGTATGTAGTACCGAGGAATCGAACCCAAGTCTTCCTGCGAGCTAGGCAAGCACTCTACCACTAGGCCAAACTCCCAGCCCCATAAAATAAATAGTTTTATGACCATATTAGTAAGCAGATCTCACCCAAGAAGGTCATCGTATTGGTTTCACAGAAGATGGTCACACGGCAGTCAGGAACTTGAGTGGCCTTCTGGCTAACCTGCTGACCCTTTGGAGTACCACAAGCCAAACCTGTGCCCATAAAAATCATCTAACCCTAGGTAGGAGCCCATACCATAGCTATTTTCTTCAATACAAGAAACTACATTCTAAGGATTTGGAGCAGTCCCTTGCCTGGTAATGGGATTTCACGATTGACCCAGCAAGTTAATTTTTTTAAGGCTGTTTGGAGTAGCAGGAAATACAAGATGAGTTGTCATTCTTGGTCCTATCAGAAGTCCTGGGAGGAATGTGGCTTAGTGGTAGAGAACTTGCCTAGCATGCATGAAGCCTTGGGGTTCCATTACTCTGTATCACATTAAAAAAGAAAAAAAAAAAGCCAGAAGTGGTGCTGTGGCTCAAGTGGCAGAGTGCTAGCCAAAGAAGTCCAGGGACAGTGCCCAGGTCCTAAGGTCTAGCCCCAGGACTGGCAAAAAAGAATGTCCTGAGATGGGGGAAGGACGCCTGTGTCTAGCCTTCCTCTGACTATATGAAATGGAAAGCAGAAGATGTCATTCAGCTGCATGTTTTTAACCAGCAAGAAAAGTTCCAAGCAGACCTAAAGAGATGGGCTTGTAAACCAGAGACATCCTTATGATCAGTGTTTACTCCCTACACACTTAGCTATTCAGAGTCCTTTCCTGACACAGGGAAATTCTTATAGGGTGCTAGTTAGCTAGCAAGAATGTCACTGGCATATTCTATTTCATTACATTCCTCTTTTGGACAGTTTGTTTTCTGGTATAAGTGTGCTGGCTCCATGGTAAGAAAAGATTCTCACATTACGTGTGTTGTGATTAAACCATTTGATTAGAGAATCCCATGTTTCTTTGCGGGTACCAAGTGGCATTGTTTGGTCCCATGAGCCCCCCAAATGTGCAGGGCTCGCCTCCCGTTGTACAACAGAATAACGTCGGGAGATTGGTGCCACCCAATGTCCTCAAAGCACAGCTGTCAAGGTCATAGATTCAGAATTTCACCATTTCATTTGAACAATTTTCTGAGCTTATTGAGTTACATGTGTTTCTTCTCTCCCTAAGCTCTGTGTGCTCTTCCTGTGGTGCTCTTTTATTTTGAAGACCCCAGTGCAGCCACACAAGAGTCCTGGGAAAAAGCCTTCCTATAATGAACCAGTGTGAGCAGTGCAGGAGAAATATGGTACAAAGCAGACAAAAACCCAACTTCTAATTTTTCTACTTCTCAAGGATTATATCAAGCAGGTCTAAAATAATGGAAAGAATCTGGTCTCTGCATGTGGTAGCAGAAAAGTGTCTTCCACCACCAATGAGACAATGTTGTACGGACTGGATATATTTCGAAACAACTTGAAATGCTAGGTGCATAACAAGGTTAGACTACTTGGTCCTGAGGAACAAAAATGAACCAAAGCAACTTATAAATTGGCAAGGGGGCTCAAGGTTTGAATGGAACTAACCAAGAAATGGAAAAATAAATATATAGTCCAACTATTATTTCTTGATATTATCCACAAGCCTTTTCTGATTCTCCCCCTGCCCCAATGCTACAGAGAAGATATAATGGATAGTAAAGTTTCAGAATAGTGGGTGCTATGAGTATCTACCAAGGAAATGTAATTGATCATTCTGTAAGAAGCAGTTAAAGGCAGGACCTAGATACATGGTTATCAGAACAAAACGCAGGACTCATGTTAGACACACATGCATCCCATCACATCCAATTCCCAGTCTTATATTTGATTAGTGGAAATCCCAAGGACCTTTGTGCAATGGAATTGTTGGCAGGTGGAATTGCACCAAAGGTGATGCTATTTACTTAAGTGGGTGAAAAATCCATGGCCCCCAGAGCTTCCACAGAGAAGAAATCCCAACTCCTCGGCCTTAGTAGTGAGGTGTTTTGGTATTAAAGGATTTCTGAGCCCTCCAGAGCCATTGGCCACGAAGGACCTCAAGACAGGGCACGGTCATTGCTCATTTTGTGGTAAGCAAGTGCCAGCACTTCTGTTGTTCTTGCTTCCTTTTATATATTTATGCTTTAAGGTTCTGCTTGTGAGGGCGCTTAAATCCATGAAACTTGAAAATGATGTCCTCCACCGACATTAGAGCGTAATTCACTTACAGAGTTCTAACGAGATTCCCAGCACTGTTTCGTTGTTGTTCCTTGTGTGTGTGCCAGCGCCTCAGCACCCGAATCCGATGCTAAAATAAGGGCCATGATCACTGACTGCAGTCATTAGAATTCTGTTGCCATGTTTACTCCCCATCCGTTCTGCAGAAACTGGGTTACTTCTTGTCCTGAACCCCGCGGGGTTCAGCGCTGGAGGTAATGTGGCAGTGCATTTTTAAAGACAATCAGTCCCTAAGAAGTGAGAGGACTTGGCAGAGGCAAACACGCCCCAGCAGGCTGGAGGCCGAGAGGACCGGGGTCCGCCGGCCGCTGGCCCCGCTCCTGCCAGCCCCTCGCGGGCCGGCGGCCCCTGGCCCGGCCAGGCCCGGGTCGGCCGCTACTCCCGAGGGAGCCGGGCCCTCTGGCTCTCTCCAGGATGGGACAGGATATGACAGCCCGGTTTGTGCACCAGCATCCTTAATATTTCCTTCCTTTCAGAAGCAAATAGAGCGTTCCCTTATCTGAATGCTAATTTCCTAGTTAAAAACCCTCCCTTGCTGACAAGGGACTGAAAGAGTTTTAAATCACAGATGTAGAGTATCAAATGCAATAATGCTCTTGCAATAGTGCATTGAAGCCTCAATTAATTAACCCTTGGGCTAAGTAGGCAGGTACACGGCGGTGGCCGCAGGCGGTGGATGGATGAGATTTAAATGTGCATCTCATTTCCCCAGCACGGAGCATGCCGTTTGGTTCAGAAAGGAGTCATTTTGCACACTCGCCTCATTTACTCGCCGCTTTAATCCTCCTAATTCCACCTGAGATCGGGGGAGAATTGAAAAGGAAGGCGAGGAGCGGGGGCTTTTGTGGCACTGGCTCCCCCGGGGATGCTGCCGCGCTGGGCCGGGGCGGGGCGGGGCGAGGGGGGGTCAAGGAAGGGGGTAGGGGGTCGGGGGGGGGTCTTGCTTTTCAGAGCGGGCCTCGGTGGGAAATCTGCACGGCCAGAACGAGGGGGACCCGGGGCTGCTGGGCTTTAAATCGGCCGTGGAGGAGAATTCGCGGGCTCCCCATGCTAGCCCCCGCGCACAGTGGGCGCCCCAGGGTGGGCCTGGGGTGGGGAGGGGGACGAGGGCTGAGCCGAGGGGGCCCCGGGAGGGGCGGGGGGGGCGGGCTGCGGTCTCGATCAATGCATCGGGAGCATTGCCTCCCCGGGTTCGAGCCCCACCCACCCCTCCTCGGGCTGGCGTGGGGTCCCGAGCCCTGACTGGGTGCGTCTCTCCAGCTCATTTCTCTCCACGCGATTTACCATCTGTGAACTCGTCTTTAACCTAATAAAAATCATCTAGCTTTTGACTAACAAGAAAAGGAAACAGTGCTCATGGTGGGGTTTGGGGAAAATGGCTTCACTAATGTGCAGGATGAGGACGGAGTGATTTATAGGCGGTTTTAACGGGAGGCTATGATTAGGGGGTTGGTAGTAAGTGCATTAGATGTCTAAGTGTGGCAATAGAGTAAATAGGCGTTTTATTTATCGCAGTGCCAGGGGCCTCTTAGCGGAAGAGCGCTTCTCCAAATTGAAATATAGCAGAGTTTACACTCCTGATTAGGGCTTCAAGCGCAGAGCCCAAGGCTATCAGCTAAGCACAAACAACGCTCGCTGACACCTAATTGTCACTGGATTAATGTGCAAACAGGGACGGGGAACGGCGGCCACAAATAACCCCGTGTCACAGCCGTTGGTGGCAGTGTCCACTCGCAGTGACTTGGGGCCAAATTGGAGTTTATATGTCGGATCAATGTGCTGGGCTTCCCCCTGCCAAAGGGCTGGGCGGGCAGGCCTTGGTGGGGGCGGGGGGGGGGGGAACGGACGAGCCCTTCCATTAATCCCCCTCCCCTCCTGCTTTATGCTCCCGAATCCTCAGCTATTAAGATAAATTTATGTGAATCGGGTCTTTCTCTGCCGGATCTTGTGACTTTTCGCCTGTCTCCATATAAAATTTAATAACCCTGTTTGTGAATCAAATCATTTCCCACAACAACAGATCCAATCTGGGTTGCCACCTGTCTGGCTTTGGACAGAAGCAAGTGAATCGGGCAGTTGGGTTCCAGCTTTTCCATGGGGGTGGGGGACGAGAGGGGGGGACGGGATGGTGGGTGGTGGCTGCCTGGTAGGTCACTTTGCCCTCATCTTCTCCAAACCAGAGCTAGAGGTGGCTGGTGTCTGCAGGGGAGAGAGAAGACAGCCCTCCAAAATCCTCAAACACCCTCTTGTCCTTAAATGGCCAAATTGGTGACAGCCCTATTTTAAAAAACACAAGAACTCATAAGGGCTAAAAAGCAAATGGAGGCATTAGGTTACCATCCAAGAACTTCTTATGCTCACTCATTTTTCTTCTACAATTAGCCATTTAGGGAGGGGAAAAGTCACAAATATGTGAATTATGTTCCTAAATGTATCTCTAAAGTTCTTAAGTTTTATTGAGCATGAAAGTTGGTCTTTCCCTGTGTTAAAGATGGAAGAAGCCTTAGAACTAGCTAGTGGCTCAATGGTGCAAAGTCTTATGATTTAAACTTGACATTTGCAATTTTTTGCCATAAAATATTACTTTCTTTATTTCAAGACTTTAGTTGAAAACCTCATAATTCCACTTTAAGCTCCATTTGATTGTCAATTGCACAACTCTCTCTAAAGCTTAGGGCTTATCATTTTCATACACACAAGATTTATGCTTTTTGTGTCACAATATGATGTATTTTGGTACAGCTCCCGCAGATTCCTCTTGCATCATGAGAACATTCCCTTTTAGGGGCTGCGAGCTTTACAGAGAAGCCATGAAAAAGTTGTGACCTGGCTATAGGTCTACTTGAATTGTCCCAAAATGGCTTTTGTTTTGGTCATCATATCCAGATCCACTTAATGTATGTTCAGACAATGGCATCTTCATGGCCTATCTGGATAATAGAATGGAATAACCCTCATTATTGAAAATTTCCATAGCTGTCCACAGGAAGTTTATACATTGCCTTGAGTATGGGTATAGCGGTAGAGGAACAAGGCTGGATCCACAGTTGGGAAATCCCCCGAAATGATATTATTGACCTGCTGGACGCATCCTGAGCATCTGGATTCTGTTTGTAACACTCTGAACTCACTCAAGCTGCTGACTAGAGCATCAGATTTAAGTTAATTAAGGCACTTCTTGGGCTGGGAGTCTGGCCTACTGGTAGAGTGCTTGTCTAGCATGCACGAAGACCCAAGTTCAATTCGTTGGTACCATATACATAGAAAAAAGCCAGAAGTGGTGCTGTGGCTCAAGTGGTAGAGCTCTAGCCTTGAGAATGTCCAAGGACAGTGCTTAGGCTCTGGGCACAAGCCCAGGACTGGCAAAAAACAAAAAAACCCCACAAAACCCCCACTTAAAGAATCAAAATGTCACAAGTAGATCTTAGTGTTTCCGAAAAACTAATAATATATGTGATTAAGGTTTGGAATTCAGGCAGGTAATATTCTGTTGAGCATGCTTTTAGATATTTGTTGATTCTTAGAAGCTATCAAACCCTCTTTACAGCCCTATTTACAGATAGACAAACTGAGGCTCAGGGAAGTTAAAGGCCTTACTCAAAGAAACATATATGTACACCATACATCATATAACACACTTCTAAATCTTTCAAATATTTCCCATGTATTATTTCTAATCAAGACACAAACATTAAAAGTTTATGAGAAAGAAGTATTCTTTGTTCTATATAAAACAGTAATTGTTTAGGCATTTATAAACATTAAAAATTCTCTGGCATGGAGCTGGAGATGTCAGAAGCAGAGGGTTTGCCTAGCATGAACAAGGCCCTGAGTCCTATTTCCACCAAGATAGAAATATTTGGCACCAAATAACCATTTTTTTTTTGGTGGTGCTGAGGATCTTAGGACATTTGTATGCAAGACAACCATTTTACTCCTGAGTTACATGTTCAATCAAATACTGATTTTTTTTGTTTTTTTTTTTGCAATTGTGGGGCTTGAACTAGGGGTCTAGGTGCTGTCCCTGAGCTTTTTCACTCAAGGTTAATGTTCTACCATTTTGAGCCACAGCACCACTTCCAGTTTTCTGGTGTTTAACTGGAGAAAAGAGTCTCACAGACTTTTCTGCCTGGGTTAGATGCCAACCATGATCCTCAGATCTCAGCCTCCTGAGAAGTTACGATTACAGGCATGAGCCACTGGCACTTAGAAAATACTGATTCTTTTTTGAGATCCTAGGATTTGAACTCATGAAATTTTGCATCCCAGGCAAGTGCTCTGCTCCCTTAGCCATACCTACAAGCACTCTTGCTTTAGTTACTTTTCAGATAGTGTCTGTTTTTTGCACAAGTCAGTCCCAAATGACAATCCTCCCATCTCTGCCTACCAAATAGCTGGCTGTGTAGATAGGTGCCCAAATCACAGCCCAAATAATGATGTTTAAATGATTGCTTTAGTAAATAATTTAAGATTATCATGGTAGTACACAATGGTAATCCCTGGAGGCAGACATGGGAGAATTGTGTCTGAAGCCAGCCCTGGGCAAAAATGAGACATCCTATGTAAAAAACAAACTTGCCCTACATGCACCAAATCCCACAGTCCAAACTCCAGCAGACGAAGCATTGTACATAATGTTATTCCTTGATTTATTCTGAAGAGAATTAAATCTTTTAAAGAAGTTTTCAATATTTAAAAGTGGTGCCATGTCTGAGTTATTTGAGGGTAGGACTATATCCTTTGTATATTCTCTGGTTTAAAAAAATATTCCATGCTGCTATTTTGGCCTTTACTTTCTCTGATGCTATCTAGAGAAATTGAGACTCAAACAGTTAACTTTATCATTGCTTGATACCATTTTTTCAGGGAAAATTACCAGATAGAATAAAGTTTGGTTGTCACATTTTTTTGTGGCTCTCAATACAGTTTGTAATCAAGAAGAGTATCGCTTATCAAGGAATGATACTATTTGATAGGTTATTTAAAATTCTCTGTTGGAAAGTTATGGATTTATTTATGTACAAACCACTCTTCAAGCTCCTGTGCTTGTCTTCAAGGGCATAAATTTTAGGATATGTCTGATTTTCAAGTCTCTGTCCCATTGATGTGGACTTCTCTTGAAGAGAAATGAACTGTAGTGGGACGTGGGTGAACTGGACTATGTTAACTGAAGAAAGTTTGTGATTGTGGAGATCTATCCTAAACTTCCTAACAGTCTGATCTGCTCTGGGTGATAGCTGGTAGCTCTGTGAGGGATTGTCATGCCATGGAAGGAGGGAATCTGACCACAGTGCCCCTAATCAGGTCCTCCCACCTCCTCTTCTTCCCCCACTTTCGAATACTTGAAGATTGCTGTTACCTGAATGATTAGTACTGGCCTATAACTGAATAGTTCCCTGTCGTAAGTAGATTGAACTCGATTTTAAAATAGAGGGCCTGTTTCTAAAATGGGACAAATGGCAGGCATGGGTTGTATTTGGGGCATTAGAAACTCCTGGCATAGTGACCTTTAGCAGTCACTCAAACTGGCACAAATTGTCATTTTTTAACCTTCAACCAAGGGACTAGACACAATTTCCTAAGATGAGTGGATGAGTCCTCAAGTCACTGCTGCCCAGGGTCCTAAAATGCTTGAGCCAAAGGACCTCCACATGTTCTTACAAATGGGAGGTTTTTAATCACTTATGCTTTGACAATTTGAACTCGAATATTACGGTTAGTGGAAAAGACTTGAAGAGACACTGGTGAGTGATTTAAAATACTCCTTCAGACCACTGGACTACTTCATTAGGAAAATTCTTTAAGGACTTTCTTCTCAGATTACATATCATAGAGAACTTTGGTGGATTTCACAATTTTCTTTTTTTTTTTAAAGGTTTTCTACTTAAAAAAATCCACATTATCTTTCTGTAATTAATAAAATAGTATGAATAGTAAAAGTATTACCTGAATTCTCTTCCTAATTTTCTCACCTAGCTAAATTTCTATTATACTAGTATCAAGAGTTCATGTATACAATAAGATGATTTTATTTATATTTTGAATCTCTCAACCTCTGAAATAAAAGGAAAAACCAAAAATATCTCAGGTCTGTTCCTCCAGGATTATGCAAGAAGCTCAGTTCTTAGCATCATAAAATGATGGGATCCTACATATTTCCTTAATGTTTAAACTAATTAAAGGTAGAAAAGTTAGACTGAATTCCAAACATGCACATTATTATTTGGCAAACAATTTGTAGAAATTACATTTATTTTCTACCCCAGTGTCATAGAACTAATTTCATTTTTATTTTATAACTGGATTATAAAATCCCATAGACGTTACCTATAGGGAGCTCGTGCAGCAATGTTCATGGAACTCACTTTGTATCAAATTGAGTTCTTCCATAGTTAAAATTAAAGCAAAAGTACATGGCCATGGAGGAACAATAGATTGTGAACTTTCCACATCTTCTTCCTGAGGTAAGACTCTTCCTCTTATTGAGGGAAGTTTTTCTTCCAGCTCATTTTTTCAATGATATTCTCTCCCCCTCTCCATGCGAGTCTATTGATTGAGTAGACACTGCTATTGCAGCTGTTCTGAGCTGCCAGCGGCAGAGTTGCCTGTGATTGATTCTGTATAGCACCTTTTATTCTTGAGAAATCCCAAAGCACTTAAACAAAGAGGCCAGTGAGTTTGATGTTGCTAGTGATGGTACAGGCAAACACAGCTGGAATATGAACCTTAGCACTCACCTTGCTTCAGTCTTGAACTCTCCAGAGGACCGAGAGGCCAGGTCACCATCATCCTCTGGTCTGCCTCGGATCTCCAACCAGAAAGGCCATCTAGCTATCTTTGGGGATACCCTTTGCTTGTCACATTATCAATTCCTAGCCCACTCAATACCGTAAGATAGACCCCTGTGGGTGACTCCAGACAGGCTACCTCTTTCTCTAAATCTTTTCCTCATTGGTTCAATAGAAGAGTTAAACATGGTGGTCCTGTACAGCTAGAAGTTTGGAGTTCCTTGAACCTGGAGTGGTAGGTATCCAGTGGCAGGCCAGGCATCTACTCAGAGGGAAAGACTTTCTGATTAACTTTAATATTGAGCAAATGCAAAAGCAAATAAAGGTATCTCCAGAGATGTGGAAGTTGTTTGCTTTCAGGAGGAAAGCACATTGTTGCTCACTTCTTTAACACCAGCACAGTGCTTAGCACATAATAACTCCTCAGTAAACGTTTGCTGAGTGAATATATAAAAGATGAAACAGCTTTCACTGTCTGAGAAAGGTAAATTGACACCCAGGCTAAGGGATATTCCTGGTTTCACATTGCCCGCATGCAAAATAAGCTAGCCGGCCCCCTAAGAACCATCAAAAGTGGAACAGAAACAGTGCACATGCTTCTGTCATTTTCTGTCAGTTTGGGGTACAGAAAACGTAAGTTCTTTGTTTTCACTTGCTGGTTGGGGCGAAAAATGGAGAAGGCTGAGCAGTAGATAAGAACAGTTAAGATCAAAGCCAGAGTGCTAGAGGTGTAGCTCAAGTGATAAGAGCATCTGCTGAGCAAGTGGGAGGCCTTGAGTTCAAAAGAAAGAAGGAAAAAAAGATCAGAGAAAGAAGTGTGGTCTAAAAGTCTACAAACTTCCAAAAACAAATCACAAGGAGAAACTGCAACATCTATGAGGAAAAGCGACCCTCAGAGTCTTAAACTGATCTGGAGGTGACAAGAAGACCCTTTTGAAAAGCAAAGAAAGGAGGCTATTTTAGTTTAGAATCTGGACAATTCTTGCCCTCACGTGTATACATGTGTCTATATGTGTGTTTTTATGTACCTCACTCAAAACAGGTAGGATGACCTGCCTCTAAGTGTGTGTGTTTCTTTTGTTGTTGTTCTTTCTTGTATTCATTTTCATGCAAATTATACATTTTTCTCTCAACACAGTTTATTAACATATAACTCCTTTACTATCTAAGCTGCCCAGGAAAGCCAATGGTAGCAGTATCATTATTCTCATTTTGTAGATGAGGAAGCTGAGGCCCAGAGAGAATAAGTGGCTTGCTCAGTCAAACAGCTTGAAAACTGTAGAGCTAGAATTCAGATTCAGGTTAGTAGATGTCACATTTCATTCACTGTTTACTAAGCTTTGCTGGCTCCATCTCAAACTGCAAAAAATAAAATAAAAATAGAAATTGTGCTTACAGAAAGAAATTTTTAGGGTTATGACCATCCAGTATTTGAAGGACTAAGCTGTGAATGTTTATGGTTTATTCTGAGCTCAGACCACACAACTGGCTGCTTAGTGTCTTACCACCCCAGGCTATCAGGTAAGATAACTCTTATTTTTATTTCACAAGCCTCTTCTTTTCAGGAACAGGAATAAACACCTTTGATTTTTCACTTATAAGGTTCATGGTTATGTGTATTGACTCTGGTGGATCCTGGAGTCTTTCATGGAGTCATGTGCTGGGCCGGACCAATGGGCTCCTGGCATCATCATGAGCCTGCCTTTGGAAGTGGATGCCAGTCCAGTGACTAAAAACCAGGGGTGAGACTGGAGTGAGCAAGGCTAGTAATGAGATAGAATCCACATTGGCTTATTGGGAGTTCTGAAGGCAGGCAGTAGACTCAAAGCTAGGCACATGAGCTCACAGTTCCAAAGAGGAAGGAGTCTAGTGAGGTTTTTTCTCCAAAAGGGCTAAGTGATGGACTGGTGCTCACATGATTACCTTTTATCAGTGAATTTCAAAACATGTTCTTCGTACAAATGGAATAATTTAAAGACTATCTACACCTGATGATGCATCCTTCCTTCCATCCATTGAGGGAGGCTGGCCTGGTTCTGTTGATATACATCTAATGAGAATCTCTGTGGCACAAAGAACCGAGTAGGTTCTGCTATCAAACATGGCATCGGAGGACACGTGAACACAGGTCACCTGAACACATTGTCATGGGAGGCCGCATGAAGACAACGCTGGAGATTTAGACTCAATTGTCTGCAGACTTGACTTAGAATTTTCTGACTGACAAGAGCCAGGAGAACAAGAAGCACAGCCAACCTGGGGGTGGCAGTGCCCAGAGCTGGGGAGGCAGTTTTGTTTGGAAGAAAAACCAGTCAGAGCCACAGGGAGCCCAGGCCAGGCCAGAGGAGAGAGAGTTGTTCCCTTGGAGAGAGTGGCATTTTGGAGAACTGAAAATCACTCGAGTAAAATTGATTGTCTGTGAGAATATTTGTAACCAAAAGAGGGCGGGGGGAGATGCAATAAACCTCTTTGTTTGAAGGTTTCTTCAATATTTTACAAATCACACAATCATCTTCAGCTTTGGGCACAAAGAAAAATCCACATGACAAGCCTTATGGAACATTAGCAATATCAAGATAAGCTACATCTGCCGAATACCAATGAAATTATCTGTACCTGCTGCTTGGGTTTTCAAAAAACTGAGGCAGAGGGTCCATTATTTTCCCTGTTAAAAATGGAAAGTGTTTGAGTATTCCATGAAGTTCTTCAGGTTCATTAACAAGGTCAAAATCAATGTTATTTTACTGTTTGGAATCATTTTTGGCGGAACAATGAAAAGAAACCATAGTAGAAGTAGTCTTAATATAATCATTTTCTTTTCATTGTTCTTTATGGGAAAATAATTTGGCCCGAAATTTAGTGGTCCCATCAGGGAGGTGATATCTTTAAAAAGGTGGTCTGAAGGACAGGTTTTACTGTACTTTAATAGGCTTATAGATTAATATAAATCTTAATATTCATAATCTTTACCATTTCTTTTCTCAATATCTGCTCCATCTATACATCTATTTATAATGTATGTTTCAAACACAAGATATACTTGATTTTTATTGAATATACTGATGGTGCTCCTGGGATATCCACTTGACCTAGTTTAAAAAAAATAAAGGAAGAGCCAAGGGGTCAAATTTATGGTTAGCCTGCTGCTAAAAACAGACTTTTTGCAGATAAGGCAAAGGCCTGAGAATAGGGCTGCCTTGGTAGTTTGTCATGTGTTATTGTTGTGCATGGCTAACTCAGGAAAACTCACCTGTGTGTTTCAGTGTCATGTGTGTGCTATAAATAAGATGTGGGCTAATCATCTCTATAGGCTTACAAAAGAAAATCCTGGTGATAACCACGTGTAATTTACTTACTGGCTGCAGAAGACAATAGAAAGAGATGTGAGGTATGGAATGCATGAAGAAATATATGCTAATCTGTTTTTAGGTAGATGTAGAAGGAAAACATTATCTAATGAGTTTCTGTTTTATTTTCACTCAGCATTTTGGGTTTGCCAATCGGTTTAAGTTAGAAGAATTGAAGAAATGAATGAATTGTGTGTTTGTAAAACATATTCTGTAAAACTATGTATATAGGATTATATTATTTTACTGATTATAAAAACAATTCATTTTCATTATCAAAAATTGAAAAAAGTTACAGAAAAGTATGAGGAAAAACTTACAGCCCCCCACCAAGATAATCATCCTGACCTCAATTGCTCTCCAGAATTCAGAGCACCCTGTATGGATAAAATTGAATACAGATTTATTAAATTTCATTGTGTGGTGCTATGACACATATTTCCTATTAATTGAATAATCCTCTGTTCTCTCTCTTTCTCTCTCTCTGCTATTTTAAATGTAAATGAAAAGATCTTTTTGCATCAATCTTTGCATTTCAGGTGATAATTTTCCTATAGCTAGTTTCAGATATATATATTATATACATATATATATATATTACTGGATTTAAGGGACTAACCATTTTTACATCTTTTACTACATATTGTCAAACCACTTTCCACAAAGCTGAAGCCAATTTATAGTGTAAACCTCCTTGAATGAGACTTGATATATGTTTGCACATTTTGGAAGTTGTGGTTTCAGACTGCCAGGCAGTGACCTCCTGTGATTTGTGATGATATTCACAAAAGTGCTGTTTGCAGCTGGGCGTGGTGGCTCACGCCTGTAATCCTAGCTACTCAGGAAGCTGAGATCTGAGGATCGAGGCTCAAAGCCAGCCCCAACACTAAAGTCTGTGAGATAATTATCTCCAATTAGCCACCAGAAAACAAAGTGGCGCTGTGGTTTAAGGGACAGGGCAGTAGTCAAGCTGGGGAGCTCAAGGACAGCGCCCAGGCCCAGAGTTCAAGAAGCCCCACAACCGCCCCTCCCTCAAAAAAAAAAGTGCTGTTTGCTGTGGGGATTGCTTCATGTGGAGGGTTTTAAAATCTTTTAAAAAGTATATGCTCTGAGGAAGTAATATTTAATATTCAAACATTATTATTAATTGAGAAAAGAAGAATTTTGATAATTGTTCATGATTCTTTTTTCCCCTTTGGAATTCATTCCTGGAAATACGGAGTTTTAAAAGGGTTTGTGCCCCTTTCCCCGTCCAACTCCATTTTGTTGGCTTTCAATATTTTATCCCCAGATGCTCTATCACTAAGACGTTTGTTAGGTCACAGGCATGTTATGCTTCTACTTCTGGAAGTGAGTGGCATCTGCTAGTGTTGGGTGTGGAGAGAGACTGGAATCTCCCAGGGGGCAGAGGGGAGGCCCTGGCTTTGTGGCTTCCTCTTGTGGCCCCTGCATCCTACACTGGCTTTCTACTTCCTAGACTCCTGGCATTCTGCTGACTGCTGACTACAGTGTAAATCATGGTCCTGGTAAACAGACACTCAACTGCACCAAGACTCCCCAGAATGGGTCTGAGTACATTGGCAACATTGCTCTTGGGAAATCCTGTAAAGGACGGGAGAGAGTAGATGCAGTCTAGCTCACATTTAAATGCAAGGCTTGCTTTCTAATAAGCCTTCCATTTTCTGCTACTGTGTGACTTCACTCATTCAGTCAAACACCTTTGTTTTCTGACTTTGTAATAGACTGGATTCTATTTCTGCAAAGATGTTTCTTTGGATTCCCTTGGTCAGTTTGAAAGGAAGGAAGGAAAGTGTTCCCATACAGGAGGAGCCGCCTCCTCAAAGAGGGATCAGCATTGATGGTGGCTGTGAATGACCAGTGAGGGGTAGGGTGCTGGGGACTAGAGACAGAGGAGGGATCCTGAAGGAAACTAGCCAGGCTTAAGTAATGCCTGCTTTTGTCTAGAGACTGGTAGTAACCTTTATTTTATTCGAAATAGATCCTCTCGTTATATTTCAAAGTGGATTACACCTCTCTATAAAACATAAGGGCTTTGCCAGGAAGTGATAGAATATAAATAGGAACACAAATAAAAATACTACCCTTTGCAATGCATGCCTTGCAAAAGACATTTGCAAAGTTTTGTTATATATAGAAATATATTCAGCTACCAACTTTATTGTCATTGTGGAAAATTGCACAAACCGATGTCTGTAAGTGAATAATTTTACATATAGTTAATGTCTTTTCTAATTAAGAAAATCTTTAAAGGAACATATTAATTATGCATCTTATGTATTCTATGTGGCTAAAGCAGCTCTGGGAATGGAGACCTGCCAGTTGGTTTGGTAAATGACAGAGTGCAGCTGTAATTTTTTTTTAATGATTACAACATACAAGAAAGTTTCTTTAATTTTTTAAAAAGAGCAGAACCAGTGTTAATATTTTACTTTGCACACAAGCATTTGGAAGGTGGTTGTTAACCCAGGCAAACTTGTGGACTGGATAGAGTGAACATGGCATACTGGGGAAAATATTTTCAGGTTATTTCTTTCTAAATCACTGGCAGATAATGTATGGGAAAGTCATAATGATACCAAGGAGAGGAGGGCACATATCAAAAGAGATTTGACTTCTTGCATTTTCGTTGTAATAGGAATAGCGGTCATTTTCCAATATAAACGTCTTGGGTATGTAAAACTGCAAGCAAAACCTAAGTCCATTTGAGGGAATTTCATGATCAAACTGGAGAGTGACTTTGCCTTGCAGAAACAAGCTGGAATATTCTCTCCAAGCTCCTCAGAAAGGTTTCCAGACGGCCTTGGAGGTGGTAGAGGGCAGATCTGGTCCCATCTGTGTTTCCTGCTTTGTGACAGCCCCCAGGCCTCTGTTGGTGGCTTTGAATGGGCTAGCTTCACAAAATCTACATGGAGATTGGGAATTGTCAAAGTAATTTGCCATTTACCAACTCACCCCCTCTGCCTTTTGTGTTGTGATCAATAAAAACTTCACTCCTTTACCCCAGTGAATAACAACCTACTCTACACCATTATCTTCCCCTAATCTTTTTGAGTTCTGGCTGTACAGTTATCCATTTTCAATGATATTCATTTTAAAAGGTTAACAAACGAGAAACTAAACCAACCATACAAATAACAGCCCGAAGAACACTTTCCAAAATGTGTTGCCGTAGTGCCATTTCAAATTTAATATTCATGCAGAGGAAAGCTAAAGGCCACCAAACCAGGTGGATAAAATAGTACTGCATTTTATGACTCATTCTTAAATGAAATCTCTTAAATATTGCTAATGAAGCCAGCTCTCCCACCCGGCCTTGCCCACCATCGCCCTTTCTAGCCGCTGTGCTTCTAACTCCCTGTCTAGCAATTTGCCCCAGGCCCCTATTAAACGAATTATCTCGGCCCCTAAATCATCTCTGTGGGGGGTTCCTCTAATCCCATCAAGACCCTCGCACTCCCTTTCTTCTCTCCTGGTGACATAATGAATTATTATTTCTCCCGAGCTGTTAAAGAGGCCCCTTTGGAAGAGTGGAATGTGGCTGGCTGGGTGGCTACCAGCCCTGAGGCTGCTGTCAGTCCCACACCCCGCCATGGGGACAAAGACAGCACAATGGCCACCAACTGCCCTCTGCCCCCACCTCCCCCTCTTTGGGCTCTAGGTGCCTGTAGGCAGGGGCTGAGCTTCTGGGTACTGGTGAGAGCCAAGGAACTAGGGCCTAGAGGGGGAATATAAATGTTTTCCTTAACCAGAGGAAGCACGGTGCTCACAAACCACTTGCGGAATAGATTAAGCTAATTTATTAAACACAGTTTGCCCGGTGACTGAGCTGAGCTGGGTAATGATTTACAATTAAAACAAAAACATTAAAAGGAGAGAGTCAGGGGCCACTGGGTTCCCCCATGCTAAGCACTGGAGAGTGCTGAGCTGGGAAGGGTGTCCTGTGTTGGATTTGAGACAAAGAGGTCCTGCCACTACGGGCAGAGCCCTGGGCCCACTGCCAGGAGGTGTCCTGTGAGTGACATCTGGGCGCTGATTGGCTGCTGCCTCCTTGGGGCTGGGACAGAAAGGTCTCTAGAATGGGTCACAATGGGCTTAGAGGGTTTTTTTTTCTTTTTCCTTTGCATTTTGAGGTGTTCGGAGCACCCCCACATACCCGTGTTGATGTGGAGATTCTCAACAGTTCTTAGGCCAGCAACTCTGCCTTCTGAACGTATGTTCTGTAGTTCCTTTTGTAAAATTGTAGATATTAGATAAGATATCCTACCTACCCAAACACATAATTTTAAAAGCAGATGAAAAAGAGGGATGGTAGAAAAAGAAAAGGCAGATGAAAATGAAAGTAGGAAGAAAAAATAGAAGGAAGAGAGAGGAGGGAGGGGCAGAAGGAAGGAGAGAGGAAGGTAGGGAGAAGAAGGGAGAGAGGGAGGAAGAGGGAGAGGAAGGGAGAGGGAGAGGGAGAGGAAGGAAAAGAGAGAGAGAGAGAGAGAGAGAGAGAGAGAGAGAGAGAGAGAGAGAGAGAGAGAGAGAGAGAGAGAGAGAGAGAGAGAGAGACGGAGGGAGGGAGGGAGAGAGGGAGGGAGAGCAAAAGGGAGGAAGGAAGGGAGAGAGAGAAGGAGGAAGGGAAAAGAAAAAAAAAACCAAACATGATTAAAGCTGAGTGCTAGTGGCTCATACCTGTAATCCTAGCTACTCAGGAGGCTGAAATCTGAGGATTATGATTCAAAGCCAGCCAAGGCAAGAAAGTCTGTGAGATTCTTATTTCCAATAAACTACTCCCAAAAAACCTGAAGTGGCTCTGGCTCAAGTGGTAGAGCACTTGCCTTGAGTAAAAGCAGCTCAGAGATAGCACTCAGGCTCAGTTCAAGCGCCAGGATGGGCAAACAAACAAAAAGATTAAATTATGATGATCTAAGTGTAATTAGAAAGTAACAAGGTTTAATATAAATAGTATAACAAAACAGTAAAAATACCTTTCAATGGGTGTGTTCTCCATGATTAACTATTGAACAATCAAATGTGCACCATTTTATGATAAACATTATTTGAAGAGACCACCATTCAATTGATTCTTGTTGATTTTTTTTACAACTAAATTTTTGGCTGAGTAGATTTACTCCTATGTATTCTTGCTGGGATGTGGCAGTCAGGCTTGTGCACTGGCAAAACTATTACAATATCCCAAACCCAGAGCTAGAGAACCATTGTCAGAAAAATGGTTGCCTGAAATAATGAGCAACTCTAGGGAAAGTTCCAGACCAAATGGTGTAATTGTATTCCTGAAAAATTCAGCCTATACTAAAACTACATACTACTTTGCCTTGGTTGGAAGCAATAAAGCTAAAAATAATTACCAAAGGCTTTCTCCCTTACTATGTATTATAGGCAGCACTTTCAGGCATCCTAAGAGCCTGGGACAATTTTTTGGGCACCAATGCAGTGTCCTTGACTGGCCATTACCTCTCTCTCAGAACATTGGGTTTTAAATTCTCTGAATTAATACATCTTGGGAGAGCCAAATATGTGTCATGTAGAGGTACACATCTCCTTGAAACCCATTCTCAGGCCATCCTCAGCAGAAGGAGAGCGCATAGAATGGCAAGATTGCAAATCGTCCCTGCACTCGTGGAGGGAATTTTTAGCCACAGCTCCTCCATAGTTCTTGGATAGTATACCCTACCTATAAAAAAAAACCATGGTCTGAACATTATACTTGAGTTTTGGATTGATATGGAAACTGCATTGCATGCAGTTAGTTACCTTCCTTGTTCCAGAAGTGCTCACCTCTGAACTTGTGGTCAGTAGTATATTAAATTACTCACCTTATTTTTGGGGTATGTGTGTACGTTAAGTCTTAAATATTGAGCTTCTCACTAACTCCCAGTGAAGGACTTTGTTAAAGCTGGAACCTTTATTGCAGCCTGTCTAGAGTTGGTTTTGGGTTCTTCATGGTGCTGGGCCTTGGGCTTGAAATCAGGGCTTGGGTACTGTCTCTTGAAGCTTTTTGTTCAAGATTAGTGCTAGATCACTTGAGCCACGGCTTCACTTCCAGCTTTTTGATGGTAAATTGAAAATAAGAGACTCATGGACTTTCCTGCCCAGATTGACTGAACCACAATCCTCATAGCTATCTATGATTATAGGTATGAAACCCTGGTACCTAGCAATGTTTTCTAAATGTAAGCTTTCTCTTCTAGTTCTGTGTCATTTTCATGTCAAATATTAGAGTTAATTATCCTTAATATTAGTTTTGGAGGAACAGGTGTCCTTCTCTAAGGAAAGTTGAAAAAATCACCTCCTCATTTCAAATTCTGAACTTCTTTTTGTCTCTCTATTGTCTTTCCAGCCTTGAACCAGAAATACGTATGTTACATAAATAGTAACACAGAATCTGTCACAAATTGTGACTGCAAATTAGTCACTACAGTAGATTCCTCCAGCTTTAGGCCACATTAGTGTTTGCTGAATAAACACATGGTAAGTCAATTTACTAAGAATTCCTCATAAGAAAGAAATAAGAAAAACATGACCCTGTTTAATATATGCAATGCTTTTCATCCTTTGAACACAAATAGCCAAGCCATAAAATTTAATTCTGGTTTTTTTTTCTCTCTATTTAGGCTTTTGCCAGGATAGCTTTCCTTATCAAGCTCAGTAATCATTCTTGGTAATTAAAAGTAGAATAAAAAGGCTACCCTATCCCACTATTGAATAAGTGGCAACTTTTTAGATGTTTCCTGCTCGTGAAATGAAAATAACTAGTATCATCCTCACTTTACACCCTGCCTCAGGCAGCCTCAATCTTATAGTTGCATCACTAACATGGATGTCATTGTCCCTTTGGCCCCGACAATCACCTAGGCTCTTCCTGAAAATCAAGCTCAGATTCTACAGCAATAGCTGTAGATGACAGGCTGCTGTCATCAGGTGTACAATGATATCAGAGGGTCAGAACAAATCAGTTCCTGATGCAGTGAACCCACAGAAACTCTATTCAGGGGGATCTACACATCCAAAATGCTTTCTTCAGCTATCTAGGTTGGTATAACTTGGTTTGCTGTTCAAACAAAGGAAAAGACTATAGGTCTAGGTCTGGTCACAAATCTATGTCCTGATGATTTATTACTAGGGCAAATAGAAATATCTCAGAGTACAATATCATTTATCATGTAATTATACATCCTTCTAGAAAACCATCTACATGACTACAGAAACCATTTAGCAGTAGCTTGTCTTTCTCTGGGCCTCAGTTTCCTTGCTGCTGTGGCCAAGGTTGAGGCAGGACGTTCTCTAGATCTCCAAGTTCTTCAACACTAACCTCAAGAGTTAGACACATTTACAAAATCATCACCACTGATCTGTGATACACAACTACTTAGCCTCTCTCAATCTTGCTTTTTCTCCTCCTCCTCCTCCTCCTCCTCCTCCTCCTCCTCCTCCTCCTCCTCCTCCTCCTCCTCCTCCACCTCCTCCTCCTCCTTCTTTTAGTTGGTCCTGGGGCTTGAACTCTGGGCCTGGGTGTTATTCCTGAGCTCTTCAGCTCAAAGCTACTGCCCTACCCCTTGAGCCACAGCATCACTTCCTGTATTCTGGTGGTTAATTGGAGATGAGTCTCATGGACTTTAGTGCCCAGGCTGGTTTTGAACCACAATCCTCAGATCTCAGCCTCCTGAATAGCTAGGATTACAAGCATGAGCAATAGTGCCTGGCCTAGCCTTGCATTTTCATCTATAAATATGAAACTAAAGATAGTGCCTTAAAAAAAAAGCAATATTGCTTGGGTTATAGGGCAATGTATTTAAGCCTCAGGAAGGAAATCTCTGGAGGCAGCCAACCTGCATTATCTAGTTTGATTATCCATATCTTAATAGTTGTGCTCATTCCCCTCCAGCTTATCTCCTTACTTGTCTCCCTGTTTACTTCCTGTCTCTTATCTTCTCTACTTACCTCTAATATACAGGATGTCTTCAAGAGTTAAATTTTCAAGGAAACAATAATGAGGGATTCAAATTTCAAGTCTGAGTGATCCTAGGACCAATCCTAGATCTCCCAAGGTGTCTGTCTAGACTGCTATAACAAAATACCCAAGACTAGATCATTTAGAATAGAGACTTATTGACACACAGTTCTTGAAGCTGGAGAAGTCCAATATCCTGGACCTGGCTTCTGTTGAGGGCCTTCTCTCTGTTGCATAACACCACAGAAATTATCACATGGTTGAAAGGACAGGGAGTGAGAGTGCAAAAGGGACAGCACATCCACTTGCCCTAAACAAGCCCATTCCCAAGATGATCCATTAGCCCACTCATGGTGATGGGCCCTGTGACCTAAAATACCTCTTAAAGACACTCTCACAATGGCAGCTGAATTTCAACACTCAATGCTACAATTATTGTAGACAATATCTACTTCTTATTTGCTTTTCAGTATATATGAATCTGTAGCCTCTGTCAACTCCTTTGGATACAAACATGTAGTCTGGGGTGTAGAAATGTCTAGGAACTGATGTAAGCTTGTCCTTCTGTGGGTTGAAACAGAATATAATATATCTATTATATATATGTATATATGTAACATTTTCCCTTAAAAAACAGAATTTTATTGGGACTATGTAAAATTAATTAGGTAGATAATATGCAAAGCAATTTCATCACAAAAAAATCAAACACCATGAAAACATATAGAATAGAAAGCTACAATTCCCCTCATCTGTTGCTACTGGCCTGTTTGCTTTCAAACATTTTCAATGGAGGACATAATTGGCATATGCATACGTTTATGAGTATTTTTTTATTTTGTTCTTTCTTGTATTCATTAGTGGGATCATACTATGTAGACTGATTTTTTCTAACTTTAATTTTATCATATTTTTTAAACTATTAAATTAAAAATCATGTTGTGTTCCCAGTCACTGTATTAGAATTTAAATTTTGATGCTATGTCAAACCTAGAGATGTTAGCTATTTATGCAAATAAAACAAGTTCAGCATTTCACTTTTCTAATGCAAATTTTAATTTTTTTCAAAGGTGGAAATTAGTTGCATTTCCCTTTTTATTTTCAATGGCGCCAACTCAAAAAAATTCCTTTGAAAACATGCAAGAAAATTCAAATACAGCTCAAGCCTCAGTCTCAAAATGACCTTAACATTTTCTTTGGCTTCTTGTGATTCTGCCTTTCCCCATGATGTGTGTTAAAATAAGGATGAAAGGAAAAGCAAAACCCAAAAACCTAGGATCCATCGCTTTATTTTTGTTTATTTTTATTTCCAAATCTAACCAGCCTTTCTTTTTCAGCAGCAAAGGCCTCTCTCCTGCTGTATCACTTGTCTATAGAGTAAATTGCAAAAAGCTCCCAAAGTCTGGCTACATCCTCATAGTGACTGTTTAAACCCATTACTTTCTCTTTTAATCAAATCACTGTTGTGTCAAAATATACGATTCTCTCCATGAATCTCCCCGGCTTGTTACAGGTCACCGGTTGCACCTTGAAAATGTTTGCTCTCCTAAGCGTCTTCTCTCTAGCCTCTAGCTAAATTGCTCCACACCAAGCCTGATCATTTTTCTATACAGATAGACCTCTAATTAATATAAACATTATGGCGAGGAAAACCTGCACTTTACCAAGAGAAGGAAGGAAAATGCCTGGTTAGTAGATGCTTGGTGCATCATTTGAATTATGGTAAGGCAGGCATTTAGACAGATGGAAGCATTCAAATTACATTAAGAAACAGTAACAAGAACAACAAACAACAACAACAACAACAACAAAAATTTCCCTTCTCTGGAATTACTGAGAGATTTCAGCCTTTATTCCTTTCTGCTTTAAGAAACATTTTACATCAAGCTGCCAGAGGGCTAGTAAAGGGAATCGTAATTATGTTTAAACATTCAATCCTTGACTAACATAAAATGTTTGTACAGGCTCTTAATCGTGAAGTTAAGTGCCAGGGGCTATTTTCATTGTTTAATGTATTAAGTAAATAAAAATGTATCTAAGATGTGGACACACAATTAGTTTTGAGTTATTTATCCTGGAGTTTGTATGGTTTAGAAAAACTCCATCTTCTTGGCTGCCGCTGTCCTAATGCATTTAACTTCAGCCATCAGCTATGATTAAACACCTGCTGTTGTGGGGAAACAAAGCACACTAATCCAATATGTATTTCTGACATCTTAAATATCACCCAGTCCCCTGACATCAGGCACAGCTTTTCAGCGGGATGGAATTCCAGAGCATATTTTTCTAATTTATGGATGGACAATAAATCAAAATTAAGCCTTGGGCAATGAAATATACATCAGTGCAGAATGAACTGACTGCAAACGAGGACCCTGCACAGCCGAGGGGGAAAAGGATGTATTAATGGAATCCTAAGCTGCAAACACTGAGGTGAAAATTAAGGAAGTTTATTTCACATTTTGTCCCTATAAAAATAAAATGCAGAGATAGAAAATGGAAAGTTTTCCATTTATCAGTGTATTACAGCAGATTAGCAGATTTTGAGTTTAAAAAAGACAGACATACATTCACATACACACAAGTCACTGTTTTAAAATCTGGGCATGAAATTAATGAAAAATCAGATTTCTCTTGCTCTTTTTCTTCTATTTTTGAAGTTTAAGAGGTTGTGAAGTATTTGTATGGCTTCAATTTTATTCTTCTGGAAGCCTGAACAAAGCCATTGTTCTTCAGTTTTTCCTGAGAAATATTAGGAGGTAGGATAGGCTATCTCTTCCCAGTGGGCTGAGCTGGGCTGGGAGCTGTCCAGCACTAAATAAGTCCTCCACTGACCTCGAGTTATCCTGGGGCCAGACACTTTGTTCTCATCAGAGGCCATTGGAAAACTCATGTTTATGACTATGCTTGGCTTTGCCAGCCTCTTCTGCTCACCCCATACTCTGGCTGAGGTGTCGTTGGTATTGCACGTTGGGCCCATCCTTCGCTCCCTTGCCACTACTATATACCATTCACCTATAACAGAGCTTGCCAAGGCAAGCCACCATATTGATCAGTGATAACACTTTATGTTTATGGGCATGGTAGGCACTTAACAACCAATTCTTGAATCCTTACAGCACTTCTGTAAGTCGGGAAAGCAGCAAATGTTTTTTAAAGGTGAGACAGGAATATAGAGCTGAAACAAGATTGAGAGCTTTACCTTGAATTGCGAGACAAGTGATGGAACTGTCAAGAGAACCCTGTCAGCTAGCTTCCAGTTCTAGGTCTCACATGACAGAATCCTGATCCCTAGGCTTCTTTCTTTTTTTCCATATATTTTTATAGTAATTAATAGAAGGGTTACATTATATTCACCAGATAGAAGGTGCATTACTTCACAGACATTGATACCCTTTCTCATGTCTTAGTCCACATTTCCCTCCTCCCACCCACCCCCATCTTGTTTTTCCCCCTTCCCTATCCGATTTCAAATAACCAAATATGCATATGTACAATATATCAGATAACAAGGTGAAATACTGTAACACTATGAGATAACCAAGGGACAGCAAAAGAGATGAGAGATAACATAGCACATTAAGGACAACAATCACTCATTATATGGCTTTTGTTTCTATATCCTGGAGGTACTTTCATTTCGCTATATGCTATATGGCCTTATGTCTCTAGATTTTGTTCTATTGTAAATCTCTGCTAGGAGAGCCCAAGTTTTCTACTGATTATGACAAATGAGAGAAACCATTGAGCCTATGTTCCTTTCAGTCTGGCTTACTTCACTTAATATGATTTTTTCTAAGTCTTTCCATTTCCTTACAAATGGGGCGATGTCGTTCTTTCTGACAGCAGCATAGAATTCCATTGTGTACAAATACCACATCTTATTGATCCACTCTTCAACTGAGGGGCATCTGGGTTGGTTCCATATCTTTGCTATGGTAAATAGTGCTGCAGTGAACATCGTTGTACTAGTGGATTTAGTTTGTCCTTGTTTCTGGAGGATTGGGTAAATGCCCTTGGCTTCTTTCTGCCATATTTGTGTCTGTGAATCAAATGTTTCCGGAGATTCACTGAGTTAGGCAACACTGAACAATTTTATAAAGATACCTATGTTGGAATGCTTTAAATGATTACAATTAATATAAAGGAAACAATGTAATTTAGGAATTACAAAACGATACCAGCATAGACCAATCTTATATATGAAAAATCTAAATAGGAGAATGTTGGAGTGATGTTTCCAGATGGAACCCTTTGGTGTCAGTAATTATACAGCCAAAAGTAGCTACTATATCAGGAAATATCAGAGCATAGATCTAATGGTGACAGAAGGGGAGAATTTCAACAATATGAAGGAGTAAATTTAAAGATAGATTGTTTTCACCTATTTTAATTAAAGTCATATAGTTTGGCTTGCAATAGTTCTGTAAACTTACATTAAATTTTGCCAAAGCAGTAAAAAGGTTCATTGGTATTTAAATATACACAATATACTATTACGATTGGATTTTTAAAGAAAACTCATTAAAATGGAGACACATATGTGCTTTGCATGCACAAGGCCCTGGGTTCAGTCCCTACTACTAAAAAAATTAAAATAGAATATCTGACAATGAATCTTTACCATTAGAATATCCTCTGTATTTCAAAATTCATAAATTTAGTCATTTTTTCATCAAAAGTCTATCATATTAGGCTCTTGTATTCAGTGCAACATATATTGCTATAGGTATGTAGATATACAAACCCAGATAGATACCTATACACTGGTTTCCCTATAGAGTTCATCTTTTTTTTTAGCATGTTCTAAGTTTTTATTATTTTCTTTTTATTGTAATTAATAGAGGGGTTACAGTTATATTCACCAAATAGAAGGAATATTACTTCACACACATTGATACTCATTCTCATGTTTGTTTGTTTTTTTAACTACAAAACCAAATTTAATATTCAACATACACTCACCTGGAGTTTGTCTTGTAGGTGTAGAAAATTCTATCCATGATCAGTGGAATAAAATAGTTTTGAGAAAACTGAAGAGCATGAAAAACAAGGGGGAAATATTCCTGACTTAAGTTAGAGAAGTTAGAGAATTTACTTTGACATTGTAATCCTGTTATATTCTCTAGGGAAAAAAAATACTTTTTTGTCACTCCTAGACTTGAGCTCAGGGTCTGAGCACTGTCCTTGGACTCTCTCAAGGCTAGAGCTCTACCACTTGAGCCTCAGCACCACTTCCAGCTTTTTTCTATGCATGTGGTACCAAGGAATTGAACCCGGGTCTTCGTGCATGCCAGGCAAGCACTCTACCACTAGTCCAAACTCCTGGCCCAGGAAAAAAATATTCTGAAAGTCACCTCTGAGTGATAGCACCTACATTTCCTGAGAAGGGTATATCTGTAAGGTGACTGTCTTTTTTTATTCTGTCTCTTGACTGAGACTCTCAGTAAGGCTGCCATGTAGGCTACATTCTCTTCTTAAGTATCATGAAGTTCATATAATATAAAGTCAACCACTTAAAAATCAAAAATTCAATGGCACTTAGGACATTTACAGTGTTGTACAATCACCACTTCTTTGTAGTTCTACAACATTTTTATCACCCTGAAAAGAGACCTTGCACCTATCAAGTGTCCTTTCTTCCCAACCTCTTGTATAGATTGATCTCTTCTGTATATTTCATACAAATGTAGTCATGTAATATTCAACTTTGTATCTGGATTTTTTTACTTGGCACCATATTATTTAGATTAACACATAACATCATACTGTAGCATGTATCAGTACTCCATTCCTTGTTTAAGGCTAACTAATGTTTCTTAGTATGCATAGACCCATGGTTTGTTTATCCATTATTTATCCTTTTATTTATCCATTGAGTTATTTCTACCTTTTGCAAATGCTGCTATTATAAACATTCCTGTATGTCTATTTGAGTTCTTGTTTTCAATTTTGGGGGGAACATATCCTTTCTTTTAAAATACACCTTTTTATTTTGTGATATTTTTATACTTTAAAAAAAAGACCATGAAAATGGCACCAAGAGTTCCATCTACCATTACCCAGATTTCCCTAGTTAATATCTCAACATACCCATGGTTCATTTCCCTACATTAAGGAACGAATGCCAGTAGAGCATTATTCACTGAATACCACACTTTATTTGGATTTCAGCAGGTTTTCTGCCAGTATCCATCTCTTTCTGTTTTCATTATACCATCTTGTTCAAGTTCCACATAGTGTTCTCTCCTTAGTCTTTTCTGGCCTAGGATAGTTGGTTAAACTTTTTTTGGTTTTCATAACCTTGACAGTTACAGTGAATACTGGTTGGATGTTTTATAGAATGTCTCTCTGTTTTTAAATTATATTTTTCTTGTGATTATAGCAGAGTTTGAAGGCAAAATACCTTAAAGAGAACTGTCTGTGGAAAGCAGAAGTCATTGAAAGGGTGCTAAATTCCTTGAGTTGTTGAAGAAGCAGAACAGACATTGATTAACTTTTGATTTTCTTAATCATATGTAGCAAAGGTTTAAGACAAATAGCTAAAGTTGGTTAAGTTCAGATTTTGTTAAAATTCATCCCATTCAATTTTTTAGAAGTGATCTGTAAAGAATGATTATTGAAATTGATACCATTGCCAGACCCAGAGAATGGGAATCAGAGAGGTAGAAGGCATAGGAAGGCAAAGAAAACCAATCAGGTGGAGGATGGCCTTACCATATACCTAGCTCTGAATTTGATCCCAAAATTTAAAATAAAAAAAAAATCCAACCAAGCCAACAGAATACAGGAAAGAAAAAAAAAGAGAAAAATAGAAATAGAAAAAAGAGTAATCATTATAAATGTGTATGATTTGCCTAAATTATTCTTGTTTATATATTACCAGCCAAATAGCATAGCCAGTTTCTGGGGGCTCACACCTATAATTCTAGCTATTTAGGAAGTTGAGACCTGAGGATCATGGCTAAAAGCCAGCTCATCCAGGAAATCAGTGAGACTCACTCACCACCAGAAAACCAGAAGTAGAGATGTGGCTCAAACTTGTAGAGTTAATAGACTTGAGCAAAAGGGCCTTAGTTCAAGTATGATAACCGACAAAACAACAAAATAAAATAAAATGCACAGCAAGATTAAAGAGAAAGAAGACAAGTAGCCATAGACATTTCAAGAGCCTCATATCAGAGACAAGAGACTCCACATCTAAAATACAATCATACTGTCATCTACCCACAGAACCTATGGATGGAAATCCTGAAGAACAGGTACTGGCACCCCTCCTTGGCAAGAACTTTACAAACAATTCGCTCCTGGAAATGAGCAGTTCTTATAGAGAAGGTGGAGATAGACTGTAGCAAAGGTGTGGCTATATGGGATGAGCTGGACGGGTGGTGTTAGAATTTGAGTAATAGAATTTCTCAGGAAAGCTTTAAAATAAACGCGTGCAGGGCTGGGAGTTTGGCCTAGTGGTAGAGTGCTTGCCTAACATGCATGAAGACCTGGGTTCGATTCCCCGGTACCACATTAATAAAAAAGACGACAGTAGGCGGGCGCGGTGGCGCACACCTGTAATCCTAGCTACTCAGGAGGCTGAGATCTGACGATCAAGGTTCAAACCCAGCCGGGGGCATAAAAGAACCTGAGACTCTTATCTCCAACTAACCTCTAGAAAAGGAAAGTGGGGCTTGGCTCAAGGGTAGGGTGGTAGCCTTGAGCTGAAGAGCTCAGGGACAGCGTCCAGGCCCAGAGTTTAAGTCCCATGACAAACCAGAGGGGAAAAAAGGCCAAAAGTGGTGCTGAGGCTCAAGTGGTAGAGCTCTAGCGTTGAAAAGGCCCCAGGACAATGCTCAGGCCCAGAGTTCAAGCCCAGGACTGGCAGAAACAAACAACAAAACAAAACCACACACGTGCCCAAGCCTCTTTGAAGACTTCGGGATCAGCTGTGGTTCTGACATGGTCTCCTGCTATGTGGATGCTAGACACTAGAAATGAGACGATCGTTTCCATTGTACATAATAGCAGAGGCAAAGAATAATAGAGAGTCCCAAGCCTTGGGTCCTCTCTCTCCCTAAACAGAAAAGCTCAGCGGGTGCCAGTGGCTCACACCTATAATCCTAGCTACTCAGGATGCTAAATTTGGGGATTGCACCTAGCCTCAGTATCCCACAGAAAGAGGAAGGGGCTGACAACAGTACCATGTAGCTGAATTAAGCAGCAGAACAACAGGACAGGGGAGCCAGGGTCAGAACTGACGAGTCTGAGCATCTGTATCTATGCCTAGACCAAGACAGAAGCACTTATTCTCACTCTGAATGTATATATGTATGTTTGTATTCATTCATTCATTCATTTATATTGCTTCTAATGATTTTATCCTTTTATCAGACACTTAATATTTCTGAGATTTTTGTTTCTGAGTAAGCTAACTAGAATGTTTATGTACTTTTTGTTATTTATTTATACACTTATTTATTTATTTACCTATTTTTACTGGTCCTGGGGCTTGAACTCATTGTTTTGTAGTTATTTTAAAATATTCCAATTTGTTTTTCTGATTGGATCAGAAGAGAAAGTATTTTGTTAACAAGAAACAAGTTCAAAGTGACTTGCCATAGCTGTCAAATTGACACAGAAAGTCAAACTTTCTGTCAGGAAGCCCAGTGACCTTTCACCTTCCAGCATGGCCCCCTCAGCTGTCTCAGGAGTGAGAATGGAGACCACGTGTCAATGCACACAATTAGCAGCTATTAGAGGACAGTTTGGGCAGTGAGCATTTGATAGGCCCACTGATGCTGCAGGAGAAGATTTCTACTCAGGAGGTCAGTCTGTGCTGTCTCTATTATGGCCAGAAGAGATACTTTACAATTGCAAAGGTATAACAGAGTGGTTGGACACTGGCAAAGGAGTTTGACAAGGCTGTCACATCTGTTCAATATTTCTACTGAAATAATCCTGGGTATTACTGTTGATGGTTACCATAGTGGTATTAAGGTTGGCAGAAGGAGATGATGTAATCTCAGGATTCTGATGACATCCTGGCTGCTGAGTCTGTGGTTTCTGCACTTGGAGGCTGCTTCAGCCTGGGTATGATTTAGACACTGATAATGGCAGCTTGGAAGCAGAGTATGTTAGTAGCAGAGCAAACAGGAAGCAAATAAGAAAAGCAATGCATGCTTATGTGCCCATGGTTTATGATGGGTAATGAGAGCCATGGACTGTTGGTGTATAAAATAGACAGCAAATGGCCTTGTCAGCCTTGGTGAGCATGAGACCCAGAGCATCCACCTTTACAAGGGCAGGGGTGGGCTTCAGACTGTCCCACTGCGGCCCCTTGCTTGGTTTTACTCAAATCTTGGATTAGTATGAAATAGCTGTTAACTGAGCCTCACTCTGCAGGCTTTGACCAAAAGAGGAGATCAAGATCCACATGGAAATGTGGCTACTGTCAAACTGAGTCAAACTAAGAGTGATGTTGACAGTGCCTTGGGAGAAGGAGAAGAAGGATAACAAGCTGGAAGAAAGCATCACCTATTCCCAGGATCCAGGTCCATTTCTTTCCAAAAGAACGCATGCTGTGGGTCTTTGTTTTTCAGACAGGACTGGCTTCCATCAGGACGTACACAAGTAGGAGGGTCTCCAGGACCGGGTGCGTGGAACATGTGCTTTGGAAGAATTTATCTCCATGTGAGACTTTGAAATTCCCTGTCAAATGGATCTTTAAACTTCACATGTTCTTATGATTTGGAGAATAACATATCTTCAGGGTAGAACATTTACTGAACTATATATGGGGAGATAAGAGGAAAATTTGATGTATTATTTTCACCATTATGAAATAATCATGAACACTATGCTTTGTTTTCATTTAATACTTTATCTATCTAAACTTATTGTATCTGGAATATAATAATTAATGCTTTCTGGACAGTTGGTTTCCTGTTTTTAAAAACAATTAATACTTGTTATGTTTCTGAATAGTTTCTTAAGATTCAAGACTCTTTTCTACATTGGGTTTCTTCTGAAACAGAAAAAAAATGAAAGAACTCAAGACCTGGCTAGCATTGTTCATCCTTTCAGCAAATATATGACTTAGAAATAGCACTCTCTGTTCTCATCACACTTAGCAGAGGGCTGTGCCTGTGAGAAATGGAAAGGCTTTGCTTTGCAAATGTGTACCCAGCATTACCGTGGAAGATGAAAACACAAGTATGGGAAACCAATCTCTAGAATGAGAGTAGAGTGGAGGACTAGAAGAAAATAATAATAGGGCTTAAGCTGCTGTCCATCTATAAACTGTCTTTGTGCCCTTTTCCTTTCTTTCTGCCTTTCGCCTGCTCCTAGGACCAATATGAGTCCCATTTCCTCTATAAACCCATTCCTAGCTAAGATCCCTTTGTCTTACCTCAGAATTTACTGATGATTTAATCTTCAGTCTCTTCCTCCTCCCCTTCCTCCTTCTCTTTCCCTTCCTCTTCTTCTCCCCCTTCCTCCTCCTCTTGCTCCTCCCCCTCCTCCTCTGCCTCCTTTGCCTCCTCCTGCTCTTCCTCATCTTTCTTCTCTTTCTCCTCTTTCTTCTCCTCCTTGTTCTATCAGAGCCAGGGCTTTCTGCTTGCTAGGCAGATCACTTGAACCATGCCTCCCAGTTCTTTTGCTTTTGTTATTTTTCAAGTAAGTCCTTATTTTGTTCTCAGAGCTGGATTGGGGCCTCAGTCCTTGGACCTGCATATCCTATGTAGCTAGGATTACACCCATACCCTGTCTATTTGTTGAGACTGGCTAACTCTTCTCAGGCTGCCCTCAAATTGTTGTCTTCCCAATACCTATCTTTAGTGTAGCTCTTTGACTATGGAAAATTGACTTACGGTATGCTACAACTTCAGTCTTTGCCCAGTACTCTTAGCAATCTCTATGACACATTAGAGGAGGCTGCAATTAATTTTTCTTCTTCCCACTGAGAATTGGAATCTATAAACCCCTCCCTTCAATTTGGGTAGGCTCTGTGCTCTGTGACCAGTATCCTATGGTAGATGTTGTGTTAAACTAGTTTCTGATCCCATGTATATAAGAAATTGGGGACTTCTACTTCTTGTGTCTTACATGCTTCCATCTGTGGGAATCCATCTAATACATAATAAGTTCAGCTCCTTAAGACTACATCACATGGAATAGATGTTGGCTAGCTCCCAGCAGTCAACAACATACCAGCTGTGAATGAAGGTATCAAATTGGACTTTGCAAAACCAGCATAGGCCACATGGAGAGGTGCCAAGGCCCAAGACATACAGCTCTAGTTGGGCCTATTCATCTGTGTCCAGATGTTTAGGCCTCTCCAGCTGAGGCTCCAAGCAACACAGAATAGAAGAAATTATTCAAGTGACTCCTGACTTAATTTGTGACTCATAAATTCTGAGCCAGGACAGTTTCATTTCTTTTATATCTAGTTATTATGCAACAGCATATAACCTTGGGATCAGACACTAAATGTTTCCTTGGTGCTTCTCAAACTTTTCATCTGTTTGGATCACCAAAGGTCTTGCTAAAGGCAGATTTTCATTCACTCTGGCAGGGCCTGAGACTCTGCATTTCCAAATCACTCTGGATGTATTCTGAGAAGCCAAGTACAAAACACACTGGAGGAAGATTGGTAAAACTTTCCAAAGGCTTTCACTTTAGGATCAATATTTTCACTGACTTAATAAACTGAAAAGCATATGCCATAAAAACACTTGACTTGGTGCATACTGGTAATTCTAGCTACTCAGGAGGCTAAGATCTAAGGATCACATTTCAAAGCCAGAAAAGTCCATGCAACTCTTATCTCCAATAAACTATTCAGAAAAATCTGGAAGTGATGCTGTGGCTCAAATGGTAGAGTGCTGACCTTGATCAAAAGAAGCTTAGGGCTACCACCTACGACTGGCAAAACAAAAACAAAATCAGCACTTAAAATAGGATTTTTCACAGTATGGTCTCTGAACCCTCTTGTATTTGTATTCCATGAACTTGCTGAATTTGTAACTATATCTCAGTCATATCAAATCAGGGTGGAAGGGACAAAAAGATCATCATACTGAATGAGATTCTCAAGCCATTCTCATGTACCTTAAATTATAAAAGCTGCCTATAATTTCTGCTGTTCATGAGGCAGAAATGAGAGGATCCTAGCTCAAGGCTAGCCCAGGCAAAAGTTATCAAACCCCCATCTAAAAAAAAAGGTAAAGCAAAACAAGTAAACAAAAAACAACAACCATGCTGGGCTAGTGGTTCATGCCTGTAATCCTAACTACTATGGAGGCTGAGAATGGGAGGACCTTGGTTTGAGACCAGCTTTGGCAGAAAAATTTATGAGCTCCCCCGTCTAAAATAGAGGGTGAGATATGGTAGTACACATTGGTTATCTTAGCCACATGAGAAACTTAGCACATGGAATCATGGCAGGGCAAAAAGCAATCTCAAAAATAATCCACAAAAATCAAGTTTGGAGGTGTAGCTCAGTGGTGAAAGCTCCTGTCTAACTCAGAATCTCAAGTTCAACCTCTCCCACCAAAGACAAATAATAATAAAAATAATAACAAGCCAAGCATGGTGCCTCATGGCTGTAATTCTAAGTTCTGGAAAGACAGAGGTAGGAGGATAGTAGGCTGAGACTGAGCCTAAGTACCTATCTGAAAAGCAAACTAAGGCAAGAAGTGTGAGGCTATGGCTCAAATGCTAGAGTGCAAGGCCTTGAGTTCAAACCCCAAATAAACAAATAAGCAACAAATCGGGTCTACTGGTAAAGGAGAAAGAGCACTCACATGGAGAGCTGGGTTCTAGACCTAATGTTTGCTGCTAATGGCCAGCAGGTGAATCATTTAACCTTTCTGGGTCTCTGATCTGTCACATAAAGGACAAATCGCTAAACTAAATGACTCCCATATCTAATTGCATTCTTCCATTTCTATGTCAGGTCAGCCTGACCTCTCCTCTCTCGTCCTCTGAAGCTGGTGGGAGACATTCCCACACTGGCCCAAGGCAGGCAGCTGTCCACGCACTGATTGTCTTTCACTGCTGTCTCCACCACACACAAGAAGATGTGGCCACAAGCACCAAGAATCATTTTATTTCTTAAAGCAAGTATTAATGTCAAAGCCAAAGTCTGTTCAGAATAACATCCACGTGTATCCAATATTATAATTAAACTGAAATCATTTCTGAAATTATATATTTTAAATGGTAATTGTACTGCCTGGAAGATTTCCTCTGGCCTTGAGCACCACTGGGTAAATGTGTTCATGATTGAATTAACAGACCTTTGATTTTAAAAAAGACTTTTCAGTGATCTTTTATGGTAGATTAAAAACCAATTTACTAATTTACCATTCATAGGAATTCCGTGCCCTCCTTGAGTTTTGTAAATCAAATCTGCGCTAATACATGTGACTCTAGCTCCCAGTATTTCATTTGGGACAGCTGGTGTGTCACACACACCCTTAAGTCACAATTACATAATCAATATAACTGTGTCTGTGTACACCTTTGTACCCCTGCACTCCGGATAGCCCCTTTTAGGAATTCCTAGTTTGTAGCCATCAACTCCAGTGTCTAATTTGGGTGGGTGGTGGGATGTGAACCAATAGGGCTGGGGAGTACTGGTAATTATTTCTTCCTTTAAAATTGTATTTTTATTCACAGAAATTAATTATACAGAGAGAGTTTGCGGCTGCATCTCCACACATGTAGAGTATAGTTAATCATATTCAACCCTTCCTTACTCTTTCTAATCCCATTTCTCACTATTTTCGAATAGTGTGATCATATTTGCCTCCTCTTCTTTTTCCAGCCCATTTTCTTGACTACTGTGAGTTATCACAGTGGAAAGACAATGGGACAAAGGGATGATAGGCACAGGTCTCTTTCTCCTCTTTCAGTGCTCTTTCAGCAATGGAGAAGACTACTCCTATACAAGAAACCCTTGTTCCAAAGAATACAGAATAACAGCAATAGCAGTAATAATGAGTTCCTCCTCTCCCCACCAAAAAAATATGTGTTGAAATTTGCAACAGTGTGTGGCAGTGAGGCATGAGAGGCGATTAAGCCACCAGGGTTTTACCTTCCCATGTTGGTGATGCCATTACTGAGGAGCAAGTCTTTCTAAAAGAGTGAGTTTAGTCCTCACCTTTTCTGCCTCTGTTACTCTTCTTTCCTCTCTTACTCCATTTTACTCTCTCACCTTTTGCCATGGAACAACACAAGAAGACACTCACTAGATGCTACAATTCTGCTCCTAAAATCTCCAGACCTATGACAAATTTTTTCTTTTGAAGTTACCTAGCCTCTGGCATTTTGTTGTAACAGCAAAAAACAATGAGAGATAGTACTAGTAGTTAATACAAACAAAAGGCTTACTATTTGCCTGCTCACTGCTTGCTTATTTAATCCTCATAACTATATGTCATTCAAAACATTATTGACATAATCAACACTCATATATTGTTGTTGAAGAAAAGTGAAGCACAGATGAAACAACTTTCCCAGAAGTCTGACTCTTCTGCTCATGTTACAAACTAGTGCGCCTTTATCCTCCATCGCAGGTGGGCTATTTCCACATGAACCTCTGTTTTACACCAGTTTCACACCTTTCTGGTTCTCCAAAAAAGAGACATGTATACTGGGGACATAAGAATCTTTTCTCCGATCCCGAGGTTTGGATTCAGGGCTAGCACACTGTCCCTGATCTTCTTTGGCTGAAGGCTAGCGCACTTCCACTTGAGCCATAGCTTGACTTGTGGCTTGTTAAGTTGGAGATAAGGGTCTCATGGACTTTCCTGCCTAGTGTTGGCTTTGAACCACAATTCTCAGATCTCAGGCTCCAGAGGAGCTAGGATTACAAGTGTGAGCTACTGGCAAAAAGCTTTTTAAAACTCAATGCCATGGGGAAAATATCTGACAACTTGTTTTATTCCCTTTCTTTATTTTACAAACATAATCTCTGCTTTTGACAGATCAACTCAAGTTGTCACAATGGCATCGAAAATCTTAGGTTGACAGACTTGAGCATTTTTCCTCAATAGCTTCCTAGGAATGAGCCTGATTGGAGCAGATGGCTGGCACTTTGCCCTCTGCCAGCAACCACCTCCACCTTAGGAGACAGTATTTTAAGTTTTCCACTGGATTTTCTTTTCCTGTGGATGTGGAGCAGGGGCCATGAGTAATTCTGGAGAGAAGGTTTTCTTAGGGATCTGTGAAAGTGTGGGGAGTTTGGATCATGGCAGGGAAATGGAGACTGAAACATAAGTAGTTGGCTCAAAGAAAAGGTACTGGAAAGTAGAAGAATGAAGTCTCACAGCTAAAATCTAGACCCTGGAGCTGCACTTGACCTGTGAACCAACATTCTGTGCACAGTTATTCACCTGGGACCTTTTGGTATGTTTGTTTCAATATCAGTATACCTCTATCCCAGGTCTTTTGGGACCTGAAATATTTGTTGAAAGATGAAGCATTTATTCTAAAAGTAATTACTATGTAATTGCTGAGACTAGTGATGGAAATAGCTAAAAACTGGGGTTCTGATTCCTTGGCCTAGTTTCTTCCTTTATTCAGTCTGTTACATTCTCTCTTGCCTCCTTCCCCCTGTAGCTGAGGAGAGACAAATCCATGTTTGTGACAGGGAAGCACTCTCTCGGCTGGGGAAGACAGCAGGCCATTGTGCAAAGGAGGCAGCAACTGCAGGTGGGGGAGAATCCCCCCTTTCACCCCCAAAGCTTCCTAGCCTTACTCTCAAACTTGTCCATTACACCACCGAGGGCCTCATGCACAAAAGCTCCTCTAGGCAGATAAAACTGATACATAGACTCCCAGTGCCTTCCTTCCTTAAATCTATGCCTCAGCCGGATGCAGTGGCTCACACCTATAATCCTAGCTACTCAGGAGGCTGAGATCTGAGGATCAAGGTTCAAAGCCAGCCCTGGCACAAAAGGATCCGAGGCTCTTACCTCCAATTAACCTCTAGAAAATGTGAAGTGGGGCTTGGCTCAAGGGTAGGGTGGTAGCCTTGAGCTGAAGAGCTCAGGGACAGTGTCTAGGCTGAGTTCAAGCCCCATTTTCAAGGTACTGAAAAATAACACTAAGCTGAGATTTAGTTTCTTGTTTTAGTTTGGAGAGATGACATCTAGATGCCTCTCCTATTGCCAGAATGAGGAAACTGAAACGACCCCTCTTTTTCATATGTCCATCTCCCCGCTTTTCTTCTGCCAGCTCACTCTACTTCTGCCTGAGCTGTTTTCTGTGTCTCTGGCTTTCTCACCCCACCTCACCCCTTCCCTCTGGCTTCTCTTTCTCCTTCGCCAGTGTGGCCCATTCTTCTTCCCCTCTCTCCTTAGCCCTCCTTCCCTTATGTCTTATTTTACTCGCTATTTTTATAAACTACTGTGTCATAAGCATTTAGCTGGAAGCTGCTCAGAAAACCACTGTGGCAGGTGGAGGTTGGGGGGCATCCTTGCCAGGTTCTCCTGACTCCACTGCCAGCCATGAGGTCTGCAGCACTTGCCATATCTATGAGAGTGCAGTAAGCCAGGCTGTGTTTGGTAGTTCTCCCCTTTCCTCTGCTGGTGGCAGGACATGGGCTGTGTGTGGAGCAGTCTCCGCTCTGGCATCTGGGACAGGCAGCACATCATTTTCAAAGACGATTGACAGCAGCTCAGATGTGGGGCGGGGCAGGAGGGAAGTCTCCAGGAAGACAGCAGGAAAATAGTTATTTCTTTTATTTATCATCCTAGTAACCAGAAATGAGCTGACCTCAAAATGAGAGGCCAATAATTTTCCAAGAATTAACCTGACACGTTCATACATAGATACAGACACACATTTCAACATTCATATACAAATACATCCTCACAATTACCAAGAAGTACTGGGGTTTTTGTTTTGTTTTATTTTGTTTGTTTTTGTAGGGGTTTTTTTTTGCCAGTCCTGGGGATTGAACTCAGGGCCTGAGCACTGTCCTTGGGCTTTCCTCAAGGCTAGCCCTCTACCACTTGAGCCACAACACCACTTTTGGCTTTTTATGTGTATGTGGCACCAAGGAATCAAACTGCAGTCTTCATGCGTGGTAGGCAAGCACTCTACCACTAGGCCAAGCTCCCCACCCTGACAAGTACTGTTTTTAAAAACCTTTCATTAAAAAAATTTTATGTCTTTATAGTTCTGGAATTCGGGGTCTCACTCTTGCTAGAGAAGTGTTCTTCCCCTGAGTCTCCACACCTTGTTTTAGTTTGTTTTCAGGTTGACTCTAGCTAACTTTGTCTAGTCTGTACTTGAACCTCAGTCCTCTTGTATGTGTCCTCCTGTTAGAGAAGCTGAGGTTACAGGTATGGCCTCTTCTCTTGGTTCCAATCATTCTTCAAAGGTGGATGAGGAATTGCGAGCGATGAGGCAGAATGTGAAGATGAGTACAGCCTTGGCCAGTTTGGTTGCCTGTCCTGGCAGCCATATTGTCCGTCATCATTGGAAGGTCAGGGGCGTGCATGAAGTAGATAGTCCGAGGCATTCCTTCCTTGCCTGGAGGCAGCGTCCATATGTGTCTTCTTTAGCGCTAACCCAGTGACACCCAGTGAATGCAACAGGAATAGGCACGGGGCCAAGATTTAGGTCTGATCTTCACTTCTCTTCCCCACACCCAGCTCTAGAGGAGAAGGAAAGTAACCACCCCATTGTGGAGATGGAGACCCAGAAACTCAGAGAAGTTATAGAGATGACCACATTTCCAGGCTTCTAGTAAGTGATTTTAAGACTTTAACTTTTTTTTTAACAAAAAGATATACATTTTTATTAGCATCCATTAACAGCACAAGGGGGATTTTCTGGTGCTCATTCCATAGCTGTGCACAGTGCACAAACTCACCTTCTTATTATCCTCCACCCTTCCCACCTGCCTCCTTTTCAGATAGTATTTGGTAGACTTCATTATGCTATCTCCATGTGTGTGCACACATGTATCTCAGATATACTTTGGTCTTCACCCCCTAGTATCTTCTCCTTTCCTCCCTCCTACTCCCACTAATTCTGCTCCAGGACAGTGCACCTTTTACACTCATGTCTCTTCTGGCTACTGCTGCTTCTGCATCATCACTATCATCATCATCATCATCATCATCATCATCATCATCATCACCATCACCATCATCATCACCATCATCACCACCACCACCACCATCATCATTTTAAGTCTAGCTACATATGAATGAAAATGCTTGGCTTTTTACAGAGTTTTAAACATTTCAAAGTATACAGGTGCTGCAATATTTTAACATATGGTTCATCTCCAAGGCTAAAGCCCAGGCCCAGGCTTCCATTTTCCATCCCTCAGAAAAGGGAAAACAGGGCTTCTATGACAAGTGTACTCTTGAGTACCTGACCACAGTTGGACTCAGGTCATACTGACACCCACTCATGACTTGTTTGCTCTAAAGTGGTCCTGGTAGCCATACCTAGCTTCCAGGAAGGCTGGGAATGGAGTCTAGATTCCAGTGATAAATAAGAAATGCCACCTTCCGGGGCTGTTGGGGGTGCTCCTGATGGCTAAAGGAAGACGATGTGGGAAGTAGAAAGGGTAGGCAGATAGAGGGTAATTAATAAACTCTACCAGAATACTATACTGGGATAAAAGTTTGCTTTTAAAATGAAAAGACACCTACTCCAACACTCTTAAGCAAGATCATAGAAAGGGTTCTTAACTGATTCTTAAGCTACTAGTAACAAAGCAGGTCAAGAACCACCTTAGTCCTAATTCTAGTACTTACCAGCTATACAACCTTAGATATACTACCAGTAATTAGTATCTCTTGGCCTATTTTCTTATCTGGAATTTTGTCCAGATACTGAAGAGGATTAACTGTAATAACCTTAGAGGGATGCTGGCACAGCGTATTTACCAAATTTGTAGCTTTGTATTGCTGTTCAATCAATAAGCTTTCACTGCTGTCTGAGACACAGGACAAGGGAGGCAGAAGAGGTGAGGCATGTAGGGAGATTAAGTATAGATTAAAGTCAGCAGAAGGGAAATGAAGCAGCAGAAGAGTTGTGAGTACCAGGAGAGCAAAACCAGATTATATCCTAAATTAACAGCAACTGTTAATATGTTCCATTACAGTTAGTAAGTTATTACAGTTTTCCTTAGTGTTATGTTGGGTTTTTTTAGCTGAAAACATTTTTATCTCCATTCTTGAAGGATATTTTTGCTAGATATGAAATTCTGGTGCTTAATTTCCCCTAGAGCCTTTTCAAGATTTCTTCTAGTCTTCATTCTTTTTGGTGGAAAGTCATCTTTTTTTTATATTTCTTTTTTTTCTTAGCAGTTCCCTGTTGTTTTTCTTTCCCTGCTTCCCTGCTTTTTCATTTTTCTATTGTTTCAGGCATTTGACTACTGTACACATGGATGCAGTTTTTGTTTATATATCCTCTAAAATTGGCTGAGATTTTTTTTTGCCAGTCCTGGGCTTGAGCTCAAGGCCTGAGCACTGTCCTTGGACTTTCTCAAGGCTAGAACCCTACCACTTGAGCCTCAGCACCACTTCCGGCTTTTTCTATATATGTGGTACCAAGGAATTGAACCCGGGTCTTCCTGCATGCTAGGCAAGCACTTTAACCACTAGGCCAAATTCCCCGCCTTGGCTGAGATTTTTGTATTTATAGATTTCTGTCATTTATTTCCTTTAGATTATTTTTGTTTTATTTTGCTTTATTTTGTCTGTGTTTTGAGTCAAGGTCTTGCTAGCCTAGGCTAGCCTCAAACGCGTGTATGATCCTCTAGCCTCAGCCTCCAGAGGGTCAATGTTATAAGTATATACTACCATGCCCTGCTATTATCCTCATTCCACACCTTGTTGCTTTAAAAAAACAAACAAACAAACAAACAAACAGGCTGGGCACAGTGACTCATGCCTATAATCCTAGCTACTCAGGAGGTTAAGATCTGAAGATCAAAGTTCAAAACCAGCCCAGTTGGGCATGGATAACTCTTAGGTGAAAAGTCATAAATGAACAATTTATCTAACATCATTTCTGCTCTACGTGTTGACTTCTTTTCAGTGTCTGCTTTTGTTTATTCTTTAGTGCCTTCAACTACTTGTCTATTTACATCTTACCCATTTGTTTATTTTGTCTATTTGTAATTTTTCTATTATGTTTTGTTCTTATTGTTCCAATAGGAGTTCTCTTACCTAATCAGAAATAGGCTGGAGTATCTGCTGTGTTGTAAGTTGTTTACATTGTAAAGGATATAAGTGACTTTGGTGAATTGAATAAAAGATGGTTCAGATTTTTTCAAATTCTTCAGATTCTGGGATCTATAGTCTTCTCTCATTCTTGACCAGTGAATTTACACTGTGTCACTTATGTTTCATCTACCAAACTAGGTCATATGGCCCAACATGTAATCCTGTACCTTCTTGTTTCTATGCAAATGAATACTGCCCTCAGTTGCTCTGGAGCATGTAAAATGGCCCTGAGATTTCTATGCTCTAAAAAAACAGCCGTAAGGAAGAACAAAACAGGTTCAAGTATTTATCCTGACAGAAGGGAGGGAAAGAGAGACAAAGGCTGCAAAAACCCTATTGGTGCTACTTCCCAGTCTTCTATATTATCCCAAGCATCACTATTCTGTCTGAAATTCTGGCCCATAAAACTATGATGTACTCAATACCACTTAATAACTTGCTATTTTTGGCCCCACACTTGTAATCCTCACTATTCAGTAGCCTGAGAACTGAGGAACAAGTTTGAAGCCAGCCTGGGAAGAAAAGTTCACAAAACTCTTATCTTCAATTAGCCAGAAAAAAAAAAAGCGGAAAATGGCACAGTGGCTCAGTTAGTTAGAGCCTCACCAGACTTGAAAAGCTAAGTCACACCCTGGGTCCCTGATTTTAAGCCCCATTACCAGCATAAACAAAGAAATAGCTGTTTTGATGAACCAGAGTACAGCTCAGTCTAGAGTACATATTTAACAAGTACAAAACCCTGGGTTCAATCCCCAGTACTCCTTCCCTCCCCAAATTATTGAAATAAATGCCTATGTAGTTTGTTACATAATAAGAGCTACCAGACAATTAACAATTTCATATTATGTTAAATAATTAATAGGAAATGATGCCAGGTACCTACATTATACCTGAGTGAGGGAAACTAGATGTTATATCTACACCCCAGCTTTCCCCTGGTTACCTCTTCCTGCAGGTACAGGCAGACTCTCAGGAAGAAATGCCTGGGCGGTCCAGCTGATGTTTGTGATGGCAGAATTGGTAGTGCCATTATGGAAAGATGAAGAAACTGAGACACAGATTAAGGATAAATGGCTGGAGTGGGGCTATCACAGTGGTGCTCAGATTTGAATAGTGTTTCCACATTCCTTGCTTAGTTCAGAGAACATATTGATTGATGATTGGTTGACTTCTGACAAGTTAGATCAATGGGCCTAGATGAGTTCAAAACTAGTCCTGATTATCCAATTGTGGCTCTTAAAAGGAAAATCAAATAGAAGGCTTAGGATCTCCTTTTTTGTTTTTTTACACTGATCCTGTTAACATCAATTAGTCTGTGCCCTGCTGTGATATTCTAATTTTTAGTACAAAGAGAAAAATGAATTGATTTCAGGGTTGATATCTCTTAACATTTAAAAGGAAATGCTTCCATGGAAAATATGGGCACCTTAGCAATAGAATAAATGGCTTGACATTTGTGAGGGCAAAATAGTCAATATAAAGAGAATTTTCAGACTGAAAAATAAATCATTAACCTAACCATTGTTAAGTTCAATTTTAAAAGCTTGAATATGTCATTAATATATTTCCCCTTCTATTCTCTCTTGATTAAGAAGCCTTTCTCACAGGGAAGGAGTGGCTGCATACCTTCAATACTCTAGACTCCTGACTATTCTAAGAGTTCCATTTCTTCCCTCCCTCCTCACTGCTTTAGAATCAAATCAGGAACCTACTTCCTAACCAGCGGAAGTGGGTTAGGGAGCCGGTTTCATTCATGTTACCTTTTGTTGTTAAGCATCAGACCCTCACAGAAGCTTTCTGTGCAAAGCTATTCTGTCTTTTCTGTGTCAAGACAATGGAAATAAAACTAAGCAAGAAATTCATTTCCAGGATTCTCCCAAGCCTATTAACATCAAACTCCTCCATATTTCTCTCATCTGTTTGTAGAATTTCATTCCCCCTTCTCTTAAATATGGGCTGGCCTTAGTGACCACTTCAAATTAATAATAACAGCAAATGGTGGGTGATATCTCAGTCTAGGTTAGAAAAGAGCACAGCTACTTCCAGACAGTCTATTTTGGCATGCTTGCTCTAGGCACTCAGCCTTTATGCCATGAGGAAACACAGGCCACAGGAGAGACTGCATGTGGAGAAATAAGCGGACAGTTTCAGTGGAGGGAGGTCCTGATACCAACCAGCATCACTTGTTCTACTTTGCTGGTCTCCATTTGTCATTCTTAGCATAAAAGAGCTTGGGATTACAGACGGAGACTAGTGAAGTTTTAGTCAACTGCTAGAACTATAAGAGAAAATAATAACACACATGGGTTATTCTACTTACAATGTCCATTCCACCCTCACCTCCAAGCTAATTACTTAGCATATAATTCCTACTCATTCTTCCCAGTCAGTTCAAGCATTCCTTCTTTGGAAATGACTTTCTTGACTTAGTTGCTCCCACGAGTTTATTTCAGTTTATACTTCTATACTTCCAGTGGTCAGTGCACCCATGTCCATCTTTTGTAGTAGACTGGTGCAATGAGGCCATACACTCAATAGTTGGGATGTGGAAGGTGATTGAGGATACATGTTTGTGCACACACATGCACATGTGCATTTTTTTAGATTATATACAAAACTACTGGGGACCATTCTCCTTCTTTAGGTTCTAGAGATCTTTTAAATAGTTGAATTCACCCAAGTATTTTCTTAGAAAAGGACTCGGAGCTAGGGATGTATCTTAGTGGTATAGTACTTGCCCAGTATGCATAAGACCCTAGGTTTAATCTCAGCATGGGAGTGGGGAAAAGAGAAAAGGAGGCTATGGATGAAGAGGAAGAGGAAGAGGAGGAAGAAAATAAGGAGGAAGTAGAGGAGAAACATCAATCTTTGGGGAGCCCCTGTGTCTCTCTTGTATTCCAGCCTCCTCTTCAGTTACAGACCCTCCTCCTCTGCAGGTGATGCTAGAAAGAAGAAAATGATGGAACCCTTGTAAAGAAAACCCTTGTTAATCTCCCAGAGGAAGACTCCTTTTTAACTGAACAATAAAAAGGAAGCTGATTTTTTAAAAAGGCACACATACCACCACCAGGCCTCAGGATGCCTGAATGCCAGAATGACCTAGAATTTCTCAGTGTATTTGGAAACTAGAATTTGGATGAATATAAAGGGAGAAGCAAGAAATCCAACATTTCAAAAATTCATGGTAGTAATAAAGACGGCATAAGAGCTCTCACTTAAAGATGCCTAAGAAGAAGGATTGGCTGTAAATCTAGGGAATTATGCCCGTTATTTATAAGAACTGATTGAGCACGTTTGGAATACTGTGCAACTTCCAGTTGCTGTGCTGTAAAGAGGATATTATGGAAATGGAGAAGACAGAGCCAAGGCCTGAGAACCACACAGGGATTTACAGATCTTAGTTATTCAGAGTGCCATTCTTTGGCAAAGAAGAGATTAAGCAGGAACTCATTAAAGTATAGACAGTTCTGAAGGGAGTAGAGAGGATAATTGTTTCAAGGCTATTTGAGTTAGTGTTAAATACAAGAGCAAGAGGTTAGTGACTTAAGCTAAGAAAGAGAATTTAGACAGGTATTTTCTGAGTCACGAATAAGCAATATAAAATAAAGAACCAAAAATAAAAACAGAAGACATATTTTACTGAGGGGGAAACAAAGTTGTTTTTGTTTTTTTTTTTTACCAATTTGGTTCATTTGCATTAAATAATGAGGCAATATTTTTTCTTTACTTGGAACTATATTATCAGCAGGGTTGAAAGAAAAGGGATTAGAGTAACTATAATTTTAAGAAGAAAGAGAAGATGCTAAATTGAAAGAATACATGGTTAAGAATTTCTTACTGTCTCTCTGTCTCAGAATGCCATGGAGCTGAATCTGCCAACATGCCACATTGACAGAGTTGTCCCTATAGCCAGTCCTGGTAACTTTCCACTTTCCTTCTGGTTGTAACAGATCCAGATAATTTCCAACATACTGCATATGATTTTACTTTTGTTAAATACTAAAAATTGCAAGAGGAATGTGGATAGCACATTACAAATACTAACTATAGCCAAGCTCTGGTGGCTTGCACCAGTAATCTTTACTACCCAGGAGGCTGACATCTAAGGATGGAGATTCAAAGCCAGCTGAGGCAAAAAAGCCATGAGACCCTTATCTCCAATGAAACACCAAAAAAGCTGTAAGTATAGCTGTGGTCCACCTGGTAGAGAGCTATCCTTGAGCTCAAGGACAGGGCCCAAGCCCAGAGTTCAAGATCTAGGACTAGCACGTAAATCAACAAACAAGCAAACTCTAGGTATAAGTAGCGACTTGTTTCACATAAAACTGGTGTAGCTCAGCAAACCTTCATGAAGTACCAACTGTATCCAGGCAACTGTATACTGGCATTGTGGAAAATTCTGTGTTTGCAAATAACATGTCTGACTGGTATTACTAAGCCACCATCATCCCTACTTCCCATAACTTGATTAAATTACACTAATACCATAAAAGGAAGACAGAAATGTCTTGGGACATTGTGGCGGAGGGCCCATTGAGCCATAGATACAGGGTAGTGCCTGGGGCAGGCTTTGGGTTGTGCTATCCTGGATGAGTTAGTTGGTTTTTTTTGTTGTTGTTTTTGGGGGTTTTTTTTGGTTTTGTTTTTTTTTTTTTGCCAGTCCTGGGCTTGAGCTCAGGGCTTGATCACTGTTCTTGGACTTTCTCAAGGGTAGCACTCTACCACTTGAGCCTCAGCACCACTTCCGGCTTTTTTGCTTTGTATGTGGGGTACTGAGGAATCAAACCCGGGTCTTTGTGCATGCTAGGCAAGCACTCTACCACTAGGCCAAACTTCCAGCCCCCACGAGTTAGTTCTCTACACCTCAGTTTCCTCTCTGTGAAATGAGGATGACAACACCCTCCTCGGAGTCAGAGTCAGAATGGAAGTACACTGATGCCCATGCATACAGTGGGTGTCCCAAAATGCTGCTGCAATTATGAGGTTAAAGGGTCAGAATGAGTCAAGGCCAGCAATGCAGGAAGCAGACATATATGATGTGCTTTGTGGGTTTATGGCTGGAAAAGGGCCCCTACCTTACGATTCTGAGTTTTGTTTCTTCACTGAATGTTAGAAGTACGAGTGTTAGAATGAATGTTAGGAGTCTATGTCTTGCAAGGCTGTCATTAGATTTAGTAACTACACAGTGTTGATTACTCCAGTTGTTATTATTATAAAGGCCAGTTATTTGTTTGTTTGTTTGCCAGTCCTGGGCTTGAGCTCAGGGCCTGAGCACTGTCCTTGGATTTTTCTCAAGGCTAGAGCTCTACCACTTGAGTCTCAGCACCACTTCTGGCTTTTTCTAAGTATGTGGTACCAAGGAATCGAACCCGGGTCTTCGTGCATGCTAGGCAAGCACTCTACCACTAGGCCAAACTCCCAGCCCAAAGGCCAGTCATTATATTATGTCGACCTGCTTCAGTTGGAAACATCAAGCTATATTAAATTAGTTGTTCTTTTTTTCTTTTTTTTATACAATGATTGGAATATGAACTAGCTTTTGTGCCCCAACTTGCCCTATTGCCATTCTCCTTGTAGATGATGATGAGGAGAAGAAGGTGGAGGAAAAGGAAATGCTGTGTGTGTGTGTGTGTGTGTGTGTGTGTGTGTGTCCGTGTGTCCTGAGGCTTGAACTCGGCCTGGGCACTGTCCCTGAGCTTCTTTTGTTTGAGGCTAGCACTCTACCACTTGAGCCACAGCTCTACTTCCAGCTTTTTCTGATTTTAGTTTATTAGAGAAAATAGTATCATGGACTTTCCTGCCTGTTTTTTTTTTCAGTCCTGGGCTTGAGCTCAGGGCCTGAGCACTGTCCTTGGACTTCCTCAAGACTAGAACTCTAGCACTTGAGCCTCAGCACCACTTTTAGCTTTTTTCTATGTATGTGGTACTGAGGAATTGAACCCGGACCTTCATGAATGCTAGGCAAGCACTTTACCACTAGGCTAAACCCGTGGCTCCTGTCTGGGTTTTGAACCACGATCCTAAGATCTCAGCCTCCTGAGTAGCTAGGATTATAGTTGTGAGTTATCAGCATCCAGCTCTCATTGTATATTATTAAATGAAAAAGGGAATTCCATTAAAAGTTCCAGACTCTTATGTGTAAGGCTACATTAAACTTAGGTCATTATATAGTCAGGTCCAGTAACAGTTCATGGAGGGGACAAGCTGTTTGTTTTGGTTGTTTTATTTCTAGGGACTATAATCCTCATATATGCATTTGGGCACTCCAAATCCTGTAAGTATTTGGGAAGCTAGAGTCAGATAGCTATGAAAAACACTAAACATATAAAAGCAAAGAGACTAGTGTTAAATGTCTACATACCCATCTCTCATCATGAATGGTTGTCAGCAACCAACTAGTTTGGCTCATTGTGCATCTCTTGCAACCTCTTCATCCACTGCCTTGTGTATGTGTTTATGCATATGCATGTGTGCATGTATGTGCACATATATGCATGCCAGACTTGAACTCAGAGCCTGAGCACTGTTCCTTAGCTTTTTTACTCAATGCTAGTAATCTACATTTGAGCCACACTATCACGCTGGCATTTTAGTGGTTAATTGGAGACAAGTGTTTCACAGACTTTTCTAACCAAACTGCCATCTCAGCGTCCTGATTACCTAGGATTACAGACATAAAACACTGGAGTCTAGTCTACTGTATTATTTTTAAACAAACCCTAAACATATTTTTGCTAATTCTTTGGTATTTACCTTTATAGTCTAACAACTCATATTTTTACTTAATTATAATACCATCAAAATAAATAGTACCCACAAAATAAATGGTAGTAAACAATAATAAACAAAATAAATAATACACAATACCCATAAAACAAACAGTAATTCCTCAATATTATATTTTTCCAAATGCATCATAACTTTCTTTTAAAGTTGGTTTGTGCTACTCAGAATCCAAGCAAGTTATATGTCTTATATCTTTTTAGGGGGTTGGGGGTTGGTGGTGGGGCTTGGACTCCTGAGTAACTAGGATTACAGGCGTGAGCCACCGTGCCCAGCTTATATGTCATATATATTTTTTAAAATGTCTCTGTAGCATTTTAAAGTTTCTAGGTTCTACCCTCTTTGATTTCCTTCCTTCCTTCCTTCTTTCCTTTCTTCCTTCCTTCCTTCCTTCCTTCCTTCCTTCCTTCCTTCCTTCCTTCCTCCTTCCTTCTCTCTCTCTCTCTCTCTCTCTCTCTCTCTCTCTCTCTCTCTCTTTCTCTCTCTCTCTCTCTTCGTTTCTTTTTTTCTTTCTTCTTTTGTTCTTTCTCTTTTGTTGGACATGGTACTTGAATTCAGAGCCTGGGCACTGCCACTGAGCTTTTTTGCTTAAAGCTAGTGCTCTACCATTTTTAGCCACAGTGCCACTTGCAGTTTTCTGGTGATTAATTAGAGATAAGACTGCATAGACTTCCCTGCCTGGGCTGATTTTGAACCATGATCCTCAGCTAGAATTTCAGGCATGAGCCATCAACATTTGGCCCCTCTTGATGTTCTTGCTACTTTTTTTTTTTTTAAGAAATCAGATTATTTTTCCTATAGATTTTCCTATAGCGTATTCTGGGGCATGTTGTATACATCGTCAGAATTTACCACATTCTCCTGTTCCCTCATGACCTGTAGTAAAACCAAGGCCCTTCATCAGCGTGAGGCTCTATTTTTTTTGGCAAGATGACTTCAGTGAGCATAACAATATGTACTTCTTGTCCCCTGGCATCAGTAGGCCCCCATGTCTGGCCATCACTCCTTTTAATTTCACAGTCAATCACTACGTTCAGTTGTTGGCCATCAACTAAAAGTTTTACCTAATGGTTTCAGCAGCCATCAGAGATGGCTTTTATGTCCATTATTTCATTAAGAACTTGCAAAAACAGTGTTAGATTTCATTTTGCATTTATTAGCTACAATTCTTATATAAAGAACTTTGCTCTAACAACTGGTTGCCTTGAAGTATTACTGGGAAAGAAAAGATAGGATTCATGTTTGATTCTTTTTCTTTATCAATTAGAAGACTGAGTTCTTTCCCAGGCCACCTCCAAAAAGGTCAGTTGTTTACATTTATATATGTAAATTTATATGAACTTATGCAGATGCTACTATTTTTGATGCTCAGGTCTTTCTCTCTTGAGGCAAAGCTGCCCTTCTTGTCCATTCCCATGTCTGTTGATGTGAACTTGGTTGTTTTCTATGCTTTTGTTGCTTTCTGAGAAGATTAGCTTCCCAAGCACACTTTTTGCAGATTCAATCAACCCTCTCAAAGACCATGATCGAGGCACTAGTTTGAGCCTGGCCATTGTTTCTGAAATTCTAAATTTCATCAAAAGCAGATGCCAAGAACTGGATATCAGTCACAACTCCAGGGCTAATTTGATCTGTGGCAAAATGTTTGCCAATATACAGCACAATTTTTTTAAGAAAGAAGACTACTGCTATTGGCTCATGCATGTAATCCTACTTACTCAGAAGGCTGAGATACAGAGGAAAATAGTTCAAGGTCAGCCCAGGCAGAAAAAGTATACAAAACTCCATCTCCAAAATAACCAGTAAAAAGCCTGCCTGGAGTGCTAGGCAAGCAAGCAAGCTGAGTAAACATGGGGCCCTGAGTTTAAACTCTGCTACTGGCAAAAAAAAAAAGGTGTGGGGGATGAGGGGGAAAGAAAGCAGAGAAGAGAAAAAGGTACTATTAGGGAGGAGAGGGGAGCTGAGGAGAAATGAGGGGAGGGGACAAAATGGACAGGGAGGAAAAAAGTACTACCAACTGTACTTCCTTGGCATTCTTCACACTTTATTCTGAAAATATATGCTTGTGGTTGATCAATGTCTTTCTCATATGAAATTATGGTATAATAGATGGCAGTTTTTGCTGTTTTATTAAGTTGTCAAATCATCATTTCACAAATCTGCTTTTTGAAATATAAATAGCTGTAAAATCCCAAATCTTGGGAAACATCAGTGGCCTTATCAAAGCATTCAAGCTGCCTGGGATAGAAGGGAGGGAAGGCACTGGCTGGAGTAGATAAAGATGAGAGAAGAAAGTAGATATTGGTGTGTGGAGGGAAGGTGGGAAGAGTGAGCCAGCAGGGCAGGGCTTATGTTTAGGTGAAACAGGAGCTGCTAAAGGGCCCTGAGCATCAAAGCAGCCCCAGGCTGTTGGAGAAGTTCAAGAGGGATGGATGAGCATCTCAGGTGGAGGAAAGGGAATAGAAGGACTAGTTTTTGTTTTGTTTTGTTTTCAGAAGAGAGGGAACAGGACAGTGGGACCAAAATGGCTGGAATGTGAGGAGTCATGATCCTCCATTCCCAGGATGGGCAAGAAAAGGAACTTGACTGGCCCCGACTCCCAGGATTCCTCTTGCTTCTCACTGAGAGAGAATCATCGGGAATCCACATGCATATGGGCATCCTCAAATGAGATGAAAGCTTCGTGGGGCCTCCTCTGTTAGTAATTATGACTGTTCTCACATAGAAGCAAAAAGATCCTAGACCCAGGAATGATAATAAATTTAAAAAAAGGGGGGGGGGCTGGCACAAACCATTCTTCTGTTTAAAATAGAAAAATAAAACCCAAAGCAGCACTATGAGGTGACAATTTATAGTGTTGGAAATGTCTTCCGAAATCTTTTTAGAGTTTTGTGTTGAATGTTTATGGAAGGTATAAAATTCCTATAAATGCTAGTGTTTTATGAACAGTGAAGTTGGCAACTCCTTTTAGCCTGATCCTTGCTTTTAGGAATGTGGGTTTTCCTTCATTTATTCATATTGTTTCCAGTCCATCAAAAATAGACAAGATGTAACAGGACAGCCCATTTGTACCATTCTCTTTGGAAATAATTGCTAGAAGCACTTTACGGTTGTCAAGGCCCACCGATGTGATTCCGGAGCCATCCTCTGTGTTAAGAAACCCGCACTGTCCTATGGGCCTTCGATTCCTCTCTCATTTCCACCACTGCTTGGCAGGGAGCAGCCTTTTGCAATACCGTGATTTGAAAAGGGTAAGGAAAGGGGTGAATGTAATGTACACAGAGACTCCCACCCCACCCCACCACCCGTGAAATGGGTGGCATAGACTCCCCTCCCCTGTTTAAGAATGAGCTTGAAGAAAGAGTTAGGAAAAGCTTGGTTTCCCAGACCCACTGCTCTGCAGAACCATATGCGTGCATTAATTAGGGCAATGGAAGGGGGAGGAGGGAATCTGAGAAAATAACAAAGCTGCAGTGTATGCGTGCAATGATTTTTCATTCTGTTTCGCTTCAGCTCTGCCCCTGCAACAGAGGATCTAATCAATCTGCCGGCTATTAAGTTTGTTAATTGATAATGCATACTAATTAGGCTGTGCGCAGTTACTTAAGAGACTTTGCTAAGGTGATTGTAGGCACAAGTCCAAATGGAGTTTAAAGTATTCTGTGTGAGGTTAAAACCCATCAACCAGAATAGATGGATTTTATATTATAACAGAAGGCACAACATACCCATAAGTATTTAATGTATTGCACAGTTATCCATTATTACATATTTTAAACTCGACAAAATAATTAAAAAATGTAAAAACAGCTACTAAAACCTATAACTAAATCACAGTGGTGAGGGTGCGAGGAAGTGTCAATGTGAAAGTGCTATTTTCTCATCAAAGTAAATGTTTAATTTTCTCATTTATATTTGGAGCAGTCAGGATGAACAGGGGAGGAGGCTTTGTGAGAAGTGAGACTTACTAAGCTTTGTGGACATCAGAGACAGCAACAGTCTCTGGCATCTGAAAACCCACATTTCCAAGGTCAGTCCTCCAGAGGCTATCCTGCTGACCCATGGAAACACATTATCTGGGAGCCCAAGGTTGAAACATGTTTATCAACCATAAAATTACGTTGCTCATATGGTCAGTACCTTTTCTTTGGATGCTTTACATCCAGTCATCCTACAATTTTGTCCCTTGAGGAAATGCTCCAGGAGGATGGCTTATTCTTCTCTACCTCTTGGAGAACAAATCAGTTCTGCTTTAATCTCCAAAGGCAGGTCTACTTGGGTCTAAAGAGATTTCTCCACTTTGGAGTGATGTCTCACTTGGCCCGAGTGAATTTCTTCGATCACATGGAATCAAAAATAAATATATAAACCAACTACTGGCTACAGTATCACACTTGAAAAGATCAAAATCTCCCATGAGGTCCTGAGTTCTTCCAGTCCTTCTTGAGGATTCCAAGATTTACTTCATGGATTCTTCATGCAGTCAGGCAGTAGATGCCTCTTGAGAGGATTGCACATTCCAGTGCCATAGGCAGAACTGGGACAACTATGAGGGGCCAGTGCATCCTCAGAAGCAGCTTTCTAGAAATGAAATTTTGTTCATTTACCTCCCTTCATTAAAAATTATTGGTCCTTTGTTGTGAAGTCCAAATTCCTCAAATGAATGTGTAAACATTTCCAGTTTTATCTCTTGACACTTCCTCCTTTTAACTATTTGGTGAGAAGCTTCTGCACCCTAGGCAGTCTACCAGGTGCTGATTATATGTCAGAAAACCCAATAACCATAGAGCCTTCCTGCACGGAGCTCACCATTGGTCAGACTTCATGCACATCTGGGACAGTCTGTACACAAGTTTGGGACCAAAGCTGGCTGATCCCTCGGGCTTGATAAGATGGCAGGCCATTGTCTCTGAGGACAATGTTCCTATCACATTATTAGTAAATGTTTTTTTAAATGTATTTGACACAAATGAGATGGTGACAATTTTCTGCTAGGTTAATCTAAAAACTAATATTTTAAGAACAGGAATAAGAGAGAAGAGTTCCATGAAAGCCTACTGAGCAGAGGAAGGGGTCTATTTTTATTTCTACTCCTTAGGTAAACTCAGAGTTCCCACAAACAGAAATTTGGGTGTTAGCAGGAAGCAGTGGTGTAGATAGTGTGCATTTAATTAGCAAATGAATTGTGTTCCTACAGTGTGACCATTGAACGTGGAGCTGATCCATACTGCTTTGTTTTAGCTATTTTGAGATGACTGAGTTCAATGAGTCTGTGCAGGGAAAACTAATCTCTGAATAGTCGATTTAAAGCATTTAGAGGGAAAAATAAAGTAGAGACTCACAATGCTTTTGAACCAAGCATTCTTGATGAAAGAGCCTAACATAAGATTGCAGTTAATAAATATACTTTGCAGGATTAGGGATGTAGCTCAGTGGTAGAGAGCTTATCTAGCATGCACAAGATTATGGGTTCGATCCCAGTATCAACAAACAAACTCAGAGATAGTAGAAACCATTTGCAACATCAACACTTAAAAGCAAGAATTTACTTCAATATATTATTTTAAAAGTAGTATAATCATGCTAGTATTCTATTAAAGTAATAATTACTATTTAACAATCAGAAAAGTATTTCTTGTGATTGTGCCAATGGCATAAACATTCCTCCTCCTCCTCTTCCACCTCTTCTTTCTCTTCCTCCTTCTCCTCCTCTACCTCCTCCTCCTCCTCCCTCTTCTGTTACTTTTTTTTAACATACAGGATACAACTTGATTTCTGATGTTCATTTCTGTCATTATTTCTAGGAGAACCAATGACACATTAAAACCTAATTTCTGGAACCAGGTTTTAGATGCTCAGATTTTAAATTCTTTTGTTTGGTGACAATAAGCAAATGAACTCTTAGCAAAGCAGTAAAACAACATAATTTCCATTTCAACTAACATTAGGCCTAGAAACATCTTGTCATAATTTTAACATTGTAATTTCAGAGGAAGGGAAAATTGAGCAAATAAATTCTATATGCAAATTCAGTTAGATGAAGAGTTCAGTGTTTGGAAATGTAATAACATGAAAAAAAAATCACAGTGTCATCGTTTTCCCTTAGCTCTTTAGATCTAGGGCTTGAAGAGAATGACTGCTAGACGTTTGCCATGTGCCAGGCCAGACTCTTAAGAAAAATTCCTTTTATCATCAAATCCAATATTTTCATGATGCTAGCCCTACTAGTATATAATCTGTTTTCTAGAGATAAATGTCTAAGATGTTAATTGGTTTGGGTCACCCATCTAGCAGGGGTACGTACAAAACTGAACCACAACTGGAGTGCCCTCAGACCAAGGGAGAAGCTTAGAGCTGATATAACCAGTTCCTTCAAGAATGATCTGCTTTAGAAGTTCACTCTGCACTTGTACAGGAGCCTGTCCAGATGCAAGAAGGGGAAGACAGGGTTCGAAGTCCACACCAGGCTTTCCCTGCCCTTTCCCTGCCTACTTTGGTCAGTCTTATCAAAGCATCAGTCAAGGACTTATTACTCCTCACTAAGGCCTTGTACTCTGTTGTAGTAATGCTTTCATTTGGCAAATGAGTGAGTTTCTGAAAGCAGAATGGCTTTTCAAAATTCATTCAAGTGAAGGAAACAAGAATAAAATAAACTTCCCTTTGTTTTATAATGTTTGTCCTCCAAAAATGAAGTATTACTTAACAAAACTAGAACTGTTTGTAAAGTCATTAGAGAATAGGTATTTTCTGGACTTTTCCTGGAAAGACCAGTAAATCTCTTATGCCTTTGTGTTTTCACCTGTATGCATGAGAAGACAATTATTGTATTCCTTTCAAATAAGAAATGTTAAGATCTAGGGCCGGGAGTTTGGCCTAGTGGTAAGAGTGCTTGCCTAGCATGCATGAAGACCCAGGTTTGATTCCTCAGTACCACATATATAGAAAAAAGCTGGAAGTGGTGCTGTGGCTCAAATGGCAGATCACTGTCCAAGGACAGTGTTCAGGCCCTGAGTTCAAGTCCCAGAACTGGCAAAAAAAAAAATCTTAAGATCTATTAGTCCAATTTAGTTAAGTGCAGTTAAGTGCTATAACAAACAGACCTAGAATCTTAGCACATCTTAGTGAGATGTTATCTGCAGCTAATGATGCTAGTAATGTTACTACATAAATAGGTTTTGATATTGGTTTTTATTTTCTATTCAGTAACTTGTCAGGGAGACATTCCTCCACGTGGCCTTGTAGAGACTCAGACTCCTTTCAGCTACCGATTGTACCTTCCTCTAAGGCCTTCAGCCTGCTCTTATATTCTCTGTATTTCACTGGTCAGTATAGGAAAGAGAAAAGATTGTTATTGGTCAGACTAAAAGGGGTCCACATCAATTCTACCCACATTCAACAGGACAGAAGTTATCACATGGCCTCGCCTATAATACCAGTTCCAATCAGCAGATTCTAGGACAATGGGTGAAGAGATGCCCATGCAGTGATAGCCCAGACTATGGTTAATTAAATAACTAGTATTCTAATTACCATCATGGAGATACAGAATGAGTTTAACCCACAGACATGATTAAGTTTCTAGTCTCTCCCCCAAAATCCATGATTATAAGTTCAAATTAGGGAATTACAGACAAAAGGGTGCATTCTATTGGAGTATGTGCCAAGTCAGGGAGCCCTTAAGCCATTTTGGCAAGGAATCCATGAATTTCCTCACTGAAATAAGTATGTAGAGACTTCTGTCTTTTGATAGAAATGAATGCAAATGGTTTAACACTCATAATCCTGTGTCTTTCAGCCAGTGGTTCTCCACCTGGATCATTCATTCTTCAAGCATACAGTCACATCTCCTCAGCCAGTCATAGTCCCCACAGGCTCCAGGCTTCCCACATTACAAGGAGAGTTGGGTGCTATGGAGGAAAGGAGGAAAATCAGATGAACAGCTAACCAATCTGTTATATAAAGTAGCCCAAATAGTGCCTCTAGGGAAATCTTAGTGACTCAGTAAATGCAGTAAGCCCTTTCCATACTTGACTGCATTGAAACAGCAATCAATGCCACCTCTTAGACATATGAGGTAAAATTAGATCTGCATAAGCTTTGCACAGCATAGTACAATAAGGATTCCAAGGATAGTTTTATGTTATTAAAGCACAATGTTCTGGATCAACCCAGTTTCATATATTTGTGAGCCAAATAGTGGGGTGTGTGTGTGTGTGTGTGTGTGTGTGAGTTTGTGTGTGTGTTTGTGCTATTGTTTTGTCCATTCCTCCTTCCCTTGAATACCTCTGGCATGCCTAGATCCTGCCTTGGCCCCACTGCCCTAGGTTCTGTCACCAACCCATTAACACTTCGTTTTTGTGATATGGACACCTTCAGTTTAGTTGGATGCTATGGTCAAATAGGCTTCTGGCAACTGTGTGGCTGACAGATGGCAACTGGTCTACAAGGGGGTATAACATCTTTCACAATTCTTTGACAAAAAGCTCTGGTTAGTCATAGATCACAGGTTTATCCATGTGGTTGACCCATATAAAGTTCATAAGAAATAACAGTTTTACACCACGTATAGAGGCACTCATCGGAAATCTCAGCACTTAAAGGCTGAGGCATGAGGATCATGAGATCAAGACAAATCTAGGCTATATAATGAGATCCTATCTCAAAAAAATAAAAGGAAAAGGAAAAAGAATGATGAAAGGGTAACACTGATCATGAGGCATTATGCTAATAAACTGACATTGAAGTGAAATCCCTGATGCCTTAAAGACAATTAAAAATTATATAAATAATAAAAAATAAAGATGTTTTATAAAGTAGCTAAAATAGAAGGTAATTATTTTATTTACCCTGGGTTGAATTCATTTACTTAGTAGATGCCAGTGTAGCCAAAATATAAACTGATATTCACATTTTTTAGATGTTATCTGTAGCATCTGTAGTAGCTAATGTACCATACAAGGTATACTAATAGATGGAAGAATTGATTCCAGTTTTACCTGTTATATACTAGTAGAGCTTGTTTGGTCCATTATGATTTTTATGTTGGCCTAGAGAGACTTAATAATTATAACAGTATTTGTAGTATCATTTTACTTCTTACCATATTTTCATAATTGTTTCCCAGTTATAAAGTCTTTATTATATAAGTTGATGCAATAGAAATCAAATTTCCTTATTTGTAAGGTAGATATTATAAGTACAAGTGCTAAGCAAAATTTACAAATCTGACACTATTTATTCCCAAACTGAACTATCTTAAATGAGCCAGAAAAATGAAGAAAACCTTTGGATTATCTGTCAATTAATATGAAGATAAAAGAAAAATTATTGACTTCAGCTTGTGTCTACTGTCAATTACATTAATTTAAAATTTTTTAAATGAAGATGAATCTTACTTTTCTGAAGCATAAAATATTAACTCACATTAATCCAAACTGACATTCAGTGTCTAGCACATTGAAAGAAACAAAATAACTTGACAATCCAGTATGCTGCCGGTGGCTCATTTCTGTAATCTTAGCTACTCAGGAGGCTGAGATCTAAGGAGTATGGTTCAAAACCAACCTGCTCAGGAAAAGCTGAGACTCTTAATCTCCACTAATCTTCAAAAAAGCTGGAAGGCAGAGCTGTGGCTCAAGTGGTAGAGCATTCACCTTGAACAAAAGAAGCTCAGAGACAGTGCCCAGATTTCAAGCCCCAGGACCAGAAACAAAAACAGAAAAGTTAAGAAAACCCAGTTTGTAAGAGTAGAGATTAGTTTGTTCAAATTTTATGATATAACAGTAACTTGGGGCTAAGTGCCTCACTCTTGCTATTAGAACTAGGCTCCTTCTTTCTTCTGGATTCAACACTGTGAGCAAGAAATTTGTACAATCCATGGTCAAAATATGGTAGTTGTTTTTCTAGACATTGTGTCTGTATTCCAGAAAGGAAGATGAGGAGTGTTTGTGGGTAAACTTTCTCAGAAGACTCATCAGATGTCTCCTGCCCCAGCCCCAGCCTGCTCTTCCCTGCTTTGCTGATTATAATTGTCTCAAAGAATTTTTTGCTACATGGTTTTAAGAGAAAGTTATTGCTTTGTGAGACCAATAAAAAGCACTAGAAGGGATGGAAAGATGGAAGAAGAATGAAGGTGAGAAGTTTATTCCCTTCATTCTTTACTACTGTTTCATTAAAGGCTGGTTACAAACTTCCAAAGGCTTCATCTTTACTGGCCAAGAGCTGATCAAGACAGGAACTGGGGAGTCTTGAGAAATAGTTTGCTCTACAGTTGCAAAGATAGCCACCTTACGCTTGACCTGGCAAGAGCAGAGGTACTTATTGCTCAGGAGGGAAAACATCAGACTTAGCTTAATGTCAGTCCTGCCTCAGGCTTCCATTTGGGGGCCAACAATTCTAGGAGATGTCTGCAAGTCTTGCCCAAGTACCCATTTTAATATAATCAATCAGTTCTTGTTCATTCTTAGTACCTGGGAATGCCTCTGGCCTTCCTCTAGCTTTTATACATTTATATTTAAATAGAACCTCAAGCAAACAGAAATACTACAGTCTATGGATATACAGCATGTAGTCTTCATTGGCCATGGTCTTATCCTTCATTTCTTACAAAGTAATAAGGATCGATGAAATCACCTGTCAGCCCCCAAATTAAACACTGAGAATAATTTATATTCACCTCTGTGCTTCTTTTCTAGCCTATTTTAAGTGTGTATTTCTCTTATATATATAATATGATAAATGTTTTCTTTAGACATAAATATTTATTACACATATATGCCTAAATAGTTCAGTTATTTTTGAACTTAATAAACAGGTATCACAAATGGTTTCTGAAAAACTGGATATAACTTCTGGAATCAGATTTTTTTAACACAAAACAAGTTACTAAGACTTTGCACCCTTTTTATTGCAGGTAGCTCCAGCCCACTTCTTGTCACTGCCAGTGTATCATCTCTTTGTTTCCATATTGATGATGTTTTGAGTTGGTTTTTTTTTTAAGAAGTAGTGTTGTGGTGAGCTTTTACTGAGTTATGTCTTTGCATTCATGTGTGTGCAGGTGTCTCTTGGCTGTCATTCTAGGACTAATCAGGGAGTCAAGGTGTTCATTTTCACAAATAATGTCACACGTGTCATACGTGTTTTCTCCGTCCTAATAATAGGTAAGAAGTATCTTGATCTATAGTCTTTTAACATTTGGGGTTGTCAGATTTGTTTAGTTTTATAGATTAGATGAATGAAAAAGGTGTCTCAGTGCGGTCTTGATGTACATTTCAGCCTCCAGCTGCTGAAGATGGTTGGGAAGTGGAGCTGAAGAACTCAAGCTTTTATTATGGCTTGGATTTTCTCCATCCGGAAACTTTCCTGGGATCTACCAAAAGTCATCTCATTAAAATAACGAACATACTATCACTTATGAAATTGCAAGGAATATAGACGCTCTCCTCAAGATATGAATCAAAGACTAGATATTAGAACAAAAGATATTCCTGGCATACTTACTTACTTACTTAAGAAAATTGTGAGGGTTTTAGATGCTTTGAGTCAGGAATCATGAGTTGAGATCTAGTACATACTTTCTCTCAGGCCACACTGTCTTACTCAGAACGGAGATTGCTATCTAACTCTGAAAGCCATGATCTCCCCTAAACCTAGAACAAAAGAAAGATGCAATGATACATCTATAATTTATTTTAGACCAAATAGAAATAAAACATTAGAAACAACATCTCACCTAGAATTTTTCTTCTTTTTTCTTTCTTTCTTGGCTAGTCATGGGACTTGAATTCAGGGCCTGAGACTGTCTCTAGCTTTTCTGCTCAAGGCTAGTGCTCTACCACTAGGAGCAACAGCTCTATTTCCTGTTTTCAGGAAATAGATTTTCCTCCCTGGGCTGGCTTTGAACTGCAATCCTCAGATCTCAGCCTCCTGAGTAGCTAGGATTCTAAGCATGACCCACCAGTGCCCAAATTCCTGTTCAGCTTTAAACACTAAGTACAAGCAGGGTCTGAATTAGATCATACACCAGCTTAGAATAGCAGTTTTAGTGATTTGGACATCTTGTCACTTGAAGCTGGATAAAAAAACACCAAACCAACTCAATCAATTGGCAAGCTATGGTTTGTGGTATACATGTCATCTAAGCAAATCAGGAGGCAGAGGTCAGAGGACAATAGTCTAAGGCCCACCTCAGCAAAAATGCAAGGCTATGCCTAAAAAGTAACTGAAGGGAAAAAAAAAACCTGGAACATGGCTTAAGTAGGAGAGCACCTACCTAGAAAGTACAAGGTGTGAGTTCAAACCCTGTATCACCATCAAATAATTTAAAAACAAACAAAAAACAACTAACAATCCATGAGGCTCAGACTTAAGCACGGTATCTGAGAGAAACATTGGATGGAGACCTTGAGAAGTAGGTACCAGTGAAAGGAGGAATATAGAATGGAGGTGGGAAATACTTGGGATTCAGTGCAAGCATGGTTTAATAAGAAGCATGGAGGTGAGTCAATACTTCACTAGCAACATGGCAATACCTATGTGAAACAGCAGAACAAGCCTTGAGCATGCATAGAATAGTCCAAAGATGACAAATATTCTCAAAATATGCCACAAATAGATGGGGTGGTGGAATCGGGCAGAGAATGAGCTCAAATAATCTGGCTTTAATTGGGTAGCAATAGAAACAAATTCAGTGTAGGAAGAAGTGTTATTTTTTTCATATATTTTTATTGTAATTGATAGAAGGATTACATTATATTCACCAGATAGAAGGTGCATTACTTCACAAACATTGATACCCTTTCTCATGTCTTGGTCCCCATTTCCCTCTTCCCACCCCCACCCCTCATCTTTTCCCCCCCTTCCCTATCCAATTTCAAATAACCAAATAAGCATATATACAATATATCAGATAACAAGGTAAAAATACCTTAACCATATGACATAAACAAGGGACAGGAAAAGAGATGAGAAATAACATAGTACCTTAAGGACAACAATTACTCATTATATGGCTTTTGTTTCTATATCCTGGAGGTACTTTCATTTAGCTTTATCCTATATGGCCTTATGTATCTAGGTTTTGTTCTATTGTAAATCTCTGCTAGGAGAGCCCAAGGTTTCTACTGATTATGATAAATGAGGGAAACCATTGAGCCTATGTTCCTTTGAGTCTGGCTTACTTCACTTAACATGATTTGTTCTAAATCTTTCCATTTGCTTACAAATGGGGTGATGTTGTTCTTTCTGACAGCAGCATAGAATTCCATTGTGTATAAATACCACATCTTGTTGATCCACTCATCAAATGAGGGACATCTGGGTTGGTTCCATATCTTTGCTATGGTAAATAGTGCTGCAATGAACATCGTTGTGCTAGTGGATTTAGTATGTCCTTGTTTCTGGATGAATGGGTAAATGCCAAGTACTAGAATTGCTGGGTCATAGGGGAGCTCTATGTTGAGTCTTTTTTTTTAATTAATTATTTATTTTTTAAAATTTTCTTGCCAGTCCCAGGGCTTGACCTCATGGCCTGAGCACTGTCCTTGGGCTTTCCTCAAGGCTAGTCCTCTGTCACTTGAGCCACAGCTTCACTTCAGGCTTTTTCTATGTATGTGGCACTGAGGACTCGAACCCAGGTCTTCGTGCATGGTAGGCAAGCACTCTACCACTAGGCCAAACTCCCAGACCCTATGTTTAGTCTTTTGAGGAACTGCCATACTGCTTTCCATATTGGTTGAACGAGTTTGCACTCCCACCAACAGTGTAGTAATGATCCCTCCTGGCTACATCCCCTCCAGCATCTGTTGTTAGTAGATTTCTTGATCATGGCCATTCTAAATGGAGTGAGGTGGGATTTTAGAGTTGTTTTGATTTGCATTTCTTTTATGGCCAGTGATGTTGAGCCATCTTATTTCTTCTTCAGAGTGGACTCTCTTTAAGTCTTTGGCCCATTTTTTAATGGGATGGTTGTTTCTTTGATTAGTTTTGGAGTGATTCAATTTTTTGAGCTGTTGATATATTTTAGACATGAGGCCTTTGTCCATTGTATGGTTAATGAAGATCTTCTCCCACTCTGTAGACTTTCTAGTTAATTTGCTAGCTATGTCCTTTGCCATGTAGAAGCTCTGCAGTTCAATGCAGTCCCACTTATCCAGACTTTCTCTGATTTCTTGTTTCTTGGTCCTTATTAAGAAAGTTTTGACCTGTGCCAAGGAGGTCTAGTGTATTCTTGTAAAGTTTTCAGTGTATCTGCTTTTACCTCCGGGTCTTTGATCCATTTGGAGTTAATCCCAGTGCAGGGTACCGCAAAAACTGTCAAAACACAGGCCCTAATGAAAGCTTTTAAAAATGGCAGGAACTGGTAAATATTTTTCAATCCTAACCCTCAATATCAATGGACTTAACTCTCCAATTAAATTGCATAGACTGTCTAGTTGGATCAAAAAGCAAGATCCATCGTTCTGCTGTCTTCAAGAGACACATCTTGCTCCCCCCCCCCCAAATACAAACACTTTTGAAAGTGAGAGGCTGGAATAAAGTTTATTAAGCTAACAGCCCCCATAAATAAGAAGTGTTATTAAACTGCAAGTAATGTATACATGCATGAATCAAAAACTACCCTGTACTTGTAGCTAGATAAGAGGTGGCCTTCCTAAGAGGCCTGTACTTTAAAACCCTGTACAATCAGCACCACAATCACGCACGTGCTCGCACACTCGCGCACGCGCACACACACACACACACACACACTCTGACCCCCAGTGCTCAGTTGACAGGCCACCAGGATCAGCTTGTGTGCCTTACACCTTTCAGACCCTAGGGAACTCTTTCTAAGGCTTACCCTGTGTCCTAGGAAGAAAAGTCATTTATCCAAAGGCTTCAGAGATGATAAGAAAAAGGAATTTAAGTGTTTTAAATGCTTAGGTAAGAAACAAAAGACAAATTAATGAAATTGTCCAATCCTTCTTGTCAGCAGGAATGCAATAGACTTTTATGTACATGCTGTCGGTTGCCAGTCCGTGCTAACCCCGGGCACTTACTCCTGCTTGATTCAGTTCTGAGGCCTGGTCTGCAAGTTTGCCCAGTATTTGCAGCTGTTCGTCTTGGTAACTGAGGAATGTTTTGCAATATTAAATAATTTACGTTACTTTTTAATGGTCACACTTGGAAGCCTAATATTAAATTATATTATCCTGAGACATATATATATATACATATATACATATATACACACATTTGTTTAAACATATATGGACCACTGTGACACTAGTTCTTTACACTGACAACAAAATGGAGGTAAAATATTATAATTACAAATATGCAATTAAAATTGTCAACATTACTTAAATAAATGGATTTGCATTTTTATATTTCTTAACTATAATTTTGACTGTTTTTTACATTAAAGAAATGGTTTTTTAGTATTTTAGAAAAGAAATATTTGTAATATATGAGCAATATAGTTAATTGAGATGTTATCAGAATTTCCATATTTAACATAACATTTTTAGTCTTTAGATCATTACTGTTAATAAAACACAAATTGTGTTAAAACATTATTATAGATTTTTTTGCAGTTTTGATCAAATTAAAGCATGAAAACAAGTTTATGGATTGAATCTTAATATTTATAAGTATGTACATATTTATTGTTATTCACAAAAATATTTCTGAATGAGCAGAATACTCTAATATGCACAGTAATTATCACACTCAGCAGTTGTATTCTGTATGATTTAGTTATATAAAAAGTAAGATATTAAACATAATTTTGTCATTTCATTTTGTGATTATGGGCTATTTGTCACAGTCTAAGAGGTCACAGTCTACTTAGTAGTTTGTTAGCTTCCTTGGTAACTCTCAAATTGCAGGCATTCAATTCCACTCTCCCAAAAGATAATCACAGCCCCATTTATAAGGTTTGGGGAACTGTATTAAAATGAAACAAACACAAACAAACAAATAAACAAACAACCCAGGTCACTAAGCACAAGGAGACAGGAAAGTGAAGAAGGTCTAGAAAGATTAAATTTATTGAGGTGGTTTTTGTTTCCCTGGAAAGGAAAAAAGGATGTCTGCCTGCCTCTCTCTCTCTCTCTCTCTCTCTCTCTCTCTCTCTCTCTCTCTCTCTCTCTCTCTCTCTCTCTCTTCATTTTCTTCTCATCTTTGGTTAGGAATGATTTGTATCTCTTAAAGGGTTAGCTCAAGTATAAAAGTCTTGAAATTGTCCCCATTTTGTTTCACCCTCTGTAGAGTGTGTGTGTGTGTGTGTGTGTGTGTGTGTGTGTGTGTGTATCTCAGTCTCAGTAACTAGCACAGTTGAGTACCACATCACTAAATAGATTTGAGTTTTTGCTATCAAAAAAATGGAAGAAGGAAGAAAAAAAGAAGGAAAGAGAGGGAAGGAATAATTTTTAAAATCCCTGTTACATAATGAAATTTTGAGGAGTCTATTGATTGTAAGCATTTGGCTTTGGCTTCCCCACATTTTCCCAGTGCTTGAGATGATGAAGCTTTTGTCCCTTCCATCGTCCCCTTCCTGCCATCCAGTACCATCCAATCATGGAAACCAGCGGCAAGCAGCCAGTGGTGAGAGAGCTTTGAGTAGCAGTTACAAGACGAGGCCATTAAGTACAGGCAAATATTTCACTTTTTCCTCAAAAAATAACCAATAATAATTTACAGAATGGATTTGAAATACATCACAACCAAGCTGTTTCTAAATTGTTCAAACTTAATATTATCACATGTTTTTGAAGTCGTAGCAAAGACAGCCAAAATTGTAATATTCTTTCGGTGGCAAATGTCATATTACGTTTTTAGGGCGTTACGTCAATTTAGTGTTTCACGTATTATTAATAATGCCTCATTACATAAAATTATTACTAAACTGGCAATTAAGTGGATGTGAAAGATCCATATGCTAAAGTGCTCATAACATTTCAATTATGAATTTCACATCAGATGTCTTCTAGTGTACATTAACAACATCAGCGTACAACCTCTGCCAGAACCACCCAAAGGAACTCGGTTTTGTAGCTTGTGCCATTGGCATGAAGTCATTTTGCACATTTTCCTGAATTTAAGGAAAGTAAAAATGGAAGAAGCAGATGAAGCAGCTAGATGTCTCTCTAGGTAGTGGGGCAGAATTTGCCAGTGCTAGTGTTAGCCCTGTCTGGAATGTATGAAACCCTGGAGGTGCCATGTATACTTATTGGTGAATTGTTTTCTTGTTCTTTGGTTTACATTTTCCCCTCCAAAAACAAATAAATGAGCAATAGCTAATCAATTTTCTTTCCAGTTGTATGTTCACGATGAGGTCAGCTGGCTGGTCAGCTGAGCTGACCGAGGCTGGGCATGACAGGGATGAGTTGACCCTGCTCCAGACTTCTTCTCTTGGTGAAAGCATCTTTGACTGTCTTTTGGGTGTTTATAAAAGCAGGTGATGAACCAGTAAAGTGCTTCTACCTGGCCACTGTTTTTTTGTTTTTAACACAAAATCCAGTAATACCTTAAAGAAAGACTTAGTACACACTGCTCCAATCTGTATTGGATTTAGCCTCCTCTCCTTTGTGCTTCTAGACTAATAGATAATAGAGGCTTCATCACAGTATGGTATGGAGCTCCTTCAAGAATTAGGAATGGAGTATGGAGCTCCTTCAAGAATTAGGAATACCTATGCCTGGCTATCAGCACAGTGAACAGGGAATTTCTTGGCATACCCTGGTCATGTGCAGTTTTATAAGGCAAGCTTTGGGCTTCTTTATCCTCACTTACATGGTATAGTAACTGGGTAAGTAAGATCAGTAGTTTCCTAGGCCACTAGCATGTAGCATCTTATTGGTGGTTCTATGATTCAAGGCTAGAAACTCTGGTTTAGCTCATGTGACAATAGTTAGATTCTAAGCTAAATAAATACTTTTACCAGAATAGCAATAGATGAATTCATGACTAGCATGTCTCCCTTGCCTTGAGAACCAGTTGATTCTCTCAGCTGCTAGAGATTAAAGAAGTTCAATCATTCTTCCTAAGATTGTATTTCTTTTGACAAACATTTATCGAGCTTTGAGATGAAATACATTTTCCATCCTCAAAGGATTGATTCACAGTCTAGTAAGAATGGTGCTGGGTTTCTATATTGTGTATTCAAGACTAGAAAGATGTAATGAAGACACAGGGAGTGTGGTCAGTTCTTCTGGGATATAAGCTGAAGCCACCCTGGGCTACTTACCAAGCCTGCTTTCTGGTTCTTTTTGTGCTCTTGGTCTCAGTCTCTATCTTATATTTCATTCCTTGCTTTGTGTCTTCTAATTGAATAAACTTCTATTTCTTCATAAGTAATTATTTCTGTACACAAGTTTGATTATTCTTTGGGTGGGTTTTGGGGCTTGTACTCTGGGCCTGGGGACTGTCCATGAACTCTTTTTTTCATATATTTTTATTGTAATTAATAGAAGGGTTACATTATATTCACCAGATAGAAGGTGCTTTACTACACAAACATTGATACCCTTTCTCATGTCTTATGTCCCTGAACTCTTTTGCTCAAAGCTAGTGCTCTACTAATTTGAGCCACAGCTCCCCTTCTGGTTTGGGGGTGGTTAATTGGAGATAAGAATCTCATAGACTTTCCTGTCTGGACTGGCTTTGAACTGTGATCCTTAGATCTCAGCCTCCTGAGTAACTAGGATTACAGGTGTGAGCTACTAGTGCCTGGCACAAGTAAAGTTCTTACCTGTTCTTTTGCTACAATGTCTGTTAACAAATCTGATTCATTTTGATCACCTCCCCCTCTCATCAAACAGCTCTACATGCTTGAAATACAGGTGGTTTTTTTTTTAAACTTATCACTGATCAAAGTACTTAAAGTCCCATTTGTCCTGTTCTAAGTGCTAATTACTTTCCCTAATCCAATTTCTTTGGTGTATTGGTCATGAGCATCTTAATACTATCTTCTATTTCTTCTAAAAAATATAATAGGAGACATTATTTTATTTCCTTTTAACAAATTTATTTAAACTCCTGAAATTCTAGAAATTAAACTTGACACTCTTCATTTAACAGAGATTCTTAGTGACAAGGATTCATTGCACTTAATGCAGAAGCTCACAGACTCTCATTCTCCTAAATTTGATTTAGAAGGAAATGTTTCAGGGCTTCTCAGAAGTGAGGTGCATGCAGATGTCTTTAAAGCCTCGGGTCAGAGCTTTTTCTCTATCATGGGGCTTTCACTCACAGGCCTGAGCCACAGGTAACACAGTGGACACCCCTTCCATCCCAGCCCACCATCAGTGCCAAGAACCAAAGCACTCACAGAAGAGATGAATTAGAACAGAGGCCTGATATCATCAGGCAATTTCTAAAGCTCTAAGTAAGGTTGGGCTTAGAAACTCTGGCCGCTTTGGACTTACTTCCTTCTCCTCTGCCCTGTGGCCAGAGAAGATAGCTAGTTCAGTAGGCCAGGTTGTAGTGGCCAATAAACTCAAAGGTAATCCTGCTCAGCACAGTGCAAATGTGATTCTTGTTCACCTGTCACAGAGGAGTTGGAGAGTGTGTAGCCCTGGGAGATGGGCATCTGCAGGACTAGGTCATAGGCCCATGTGGGACCAGCACATACAAATTCTGTCCCTTGTTCTCCAAGATCCTGATACAGCCATTCTAGAACCTGGGCTAATGCTGACGCTGGTATCTTTTAAAAATGTCTTCCAGGAGAATGTCATGTCTGGAGTGCATTTCCTTCCATCTAGCCAGACAGAAGGAAAGAAGATGGAGTAAACATAGGAAAATTTTATAGATCAACCAAGGGGTTTGATATCTATCTGTCTGTCTGTCTGTCTGTCCGTCCTTCGGTCCGTCCGTCTGTCTGTCTGTCTGTCTATCAATAGCACTTCATATTCCACTGGAGAAAATGTCACCCTAATCATCTTGCTTTCCCAACTACAAAACAATCTGAGAGATAGGGATTATTAATGTGATCAGAAAAGTAGAGAAGGAAGTCTTTTGACCAGAAGTTACTCAGTGCCAGCTGCCAATGCAGCCGCATCCATCCCAGAGCTTTTTCATCTTGAGGCTGTGTCTGGAAGGCCTTCTGATAATGTGGAAAGGGAATCCGAGGGCCCTGTGCAGTGAGGTGAAATGTGCTTGTGAAGAGCCAGGCCTTATGATTCACTTCCACGAGGAATAGAAGAGGTAAGAAGCCATGGCTTACTCTGACTGACTCTGTCAGCAAAAGGAAGGATTGTTCTCTGAGAGACATTTGTCCATCTCTGGGAAGCTAATCAACTTCTCTAAAAGACCAGAGTATCAATGGATAAGAAAATACATTTCAAGGAGATTGCAGAGCAGTCATTCATTCTGTGTGAGTGCAGGAATGGATGCTGGGAAGTCAGTTCCGTTGTACAAACAAAAGTGTCTGTCTTCAAAAGAGCCCAAGGATGTAACTTTCCAAGAGTGTTGGATGCCCTTGGAGGAAGTTCTTGCTGACAGGTCACAGAGGCGGGGCGGGGAGGGTTCAGAGTGCCTCACCCACTCTCAGTATGGGAATGCTGGCGTAGGTGTGCTCTTTTATTGCAGTCCCACCCCCTGTAAAGGTAAGAGCTGATGTGGAACTGGCGTGTGCAAATTCTCTCCCTCTGTCCTTAGCCAAGGGCAACCATACAAAGTGGGATTAATTGGGATTATGGGGGCTTTGGCTGCTTGGCTGCTACTCAAGGATGAATGCTTAATTTATGTCTCAGTGGTCTTGACTCCTGCCTGATTAAACTGTCTCATTCAGGCCATTGTTTGCCAAGGACTTTCTTTTCAAAGGGTAAGCCACAGGTGTACTTTTATGTGACAGACTTTTTTTTTTTTTTTTTGCTCTGATTCTGTACAACATGTGGCTCTAATGGATTGCTGGGAGACCATCTTTCTCTCAGAAATAACTAAAAGCACAAACAATTCAATGGCCTCTCCTCCCATCTTTCAAAGCTTTTTGTGTGTGTGATACTAAAATGTCAACAGGTGTAATTGTTCAAGACTGTATAGGATGAATGTGGAATTATTACTGGGCAAGAGAAAAGAGCAATTGTTTGGAGAATGGCCATTAAGCAGAGATGTTACTATTCAGAAACACTTTACCCCCTCTTCACAACACGCTTCCCCCTAAAAGGTGCTCCTTGTAGGCCTGGGTCCTACATTAGGGTAGATGAAGCTGAGCGGTGAGGGGGGCGGACCCGCCAGGGAGTGTCCTTGTGCTAGGCCTGCGGGGATCCTTCCCTGGTGAGATGAGGAGCTCTGTCTCTGAGGTTTGTTGCCGCCTGGATCTCATTCTGTTGTTATTGGCAAAGATAAAGAATGACAGGCAGCTTTTCTTCTGTGGCGATTTAAATGAAGACTGTCCACAAACCTAAACTGGCTTGATAGTTTAAACCTATTTGGTTAGTTTGGTTTCAAGTATATAACAATTTTTTGAATAATTTGTTATTTTCTTATTGGCTTGGCTCATGAGGTCAGACCACAAACAAAAGAGCCAAATGGATTTGAATCAATCTGTGCTGCAGCATAAACACTTTCACACTATTTCTGGAAGTCTCATGAACATACCCAGAAGCAAAGATGCCCAGGATAAAGGGAAGTTTTTTGACTGAAAGAGATGTTAGAAGACATTGTTGTGCATGAGTTTTTGACCTAGTTAAAAATAAAATTGTGATTTTATATTAAATTAATGTGATGGACTTGTACATTAACTATGTGACATCTAATTAGTTTAATTAATTAATTAATATCATTGTGGAAACTTGTTTTTCAATATTCTGTGTCAAGTACAAATTACTACAGGAATTATGAGCAGCTTCATTTTGTATTTGCATGGTACCATTTGGACTACAGTTGGGAAATTGTCACAAGGCACCACTACTATTTATCCTAGCTGCGTGAGGCTGGAAATATGACTCAATTGGTAGAATGCTAGTCAATAAACAAAAGTTTCAGGTCATGAGATAAAGTCTGCTCTCAGACCAAAAAGGAAAAGCTGTTTAACAAACATAACTGATTGACATGAGAAGTCTATCATTTACACTTGGGAAAATCATAACTGATAAGTATTCTAACTCTGCTTTAAAAATGTTTTTTATTATCTAATTCTGCTTTTGATGAGGAGTCTGTAAGTTTCAAAGACTCCATGATAGATGAAATTATGAGCACATGATGATATTAACATCACTTTTTCTTTTTCTTTTCTTTTTTTTTTTTTTTTTGTCAATCCGGGCTTAAGCTTGGGGCCTGAGCACTGTCCTTGGGCTTTCTCAAAGCTAGAGCTCTATCACTTGAGCCACAGCATCATTTCCAGCTTTTTCTATGTCTATGGTACGAAGGAATCAAACCCATGTCTTTGTGCATGTTAGGCAAGCATTCTACTACGTGGCCAAACTCCAAACCCTACTTTTAACTTTTTTTTTCCCAGTCCTAAGCTTGAACTCAGGGCCTGAGCATTGTCCTTGGGCTTTCTCAAGGCTAAATTACTACCACTTTAGCCACAGCACCACTTTCAGCTTTTTCTGTGCGTGTGATACTAAGGAAAGGAACTCGGGTCTTTGTGCATATTAGGCAAGCACTCTACCACTAGGCCAAACTCCTGGCCTACTTTAATTTTTATAACATATTATCTCTAGGAAAATACTTTGGTGATCAAATTTAGGATTTCAGAGAGGGACAGAGAACCCAGAGAACTAGATAAGTGAAAGCAAATGAGTTTACAAATATAAAATCTAGGCAACACCATCAAACAATCTAAATTTTGGGACTTGCATTCAGCCTGGTCCTTGGTTAAGGATATGAGGTTGGCAGGAATACACACCCTTATTTTGATATTTGAGAAGTGAGGTACAAGTGTTTGGATATGTTGATTCCAATCATTGGAAGCAAGGGAGCCTAAAAAATTAGATTTGATTTCCCTTTTATTTGCATTGAGTCATTAATTTTTCAAGCTGAAAAACAAGAATGGACCTTGAACATTAACGTAATATACCAAGAAATAAAACTACTACTCAAAGTAGCAGGAGCATCATCAACCATAGATATTGTCTTTGTATATATTTTTTAAATGAGTATAACAAAATTGCTTCTTTTCATTTCCCTGTTATGTAACTGAGCTGATTTCCATGTAACTATGCTGATTTTAATGTCTTTTCATGTTTCATAAATGTAGTAACAGTCTTCATCGTGAGTTGTGACTTTTACATTTTCTTATATCTTTACTCATCTTGGACACCATCCCCGTTCTTGTGTTTTGCTAAATAAGGTTCTGGCTCCACCCAAGTAGAAAAGGTTGTAGCTGGCAATATGACTTAATAGGGACAGAGATCAAGTCTTTATATTGTGAGGTTCTATTGACTTCTTCAGCCCTGCGCCTTGTCCTGGTTTTTATTTTTCACTTGTAAAAAGCCTTCAAAGGGCAGATTCTTCATTAGTGGTTGCAGAGTAAAAGGCTGTGTTCAGTTGTTATTTTGTTCTATGCCACTATTGTCTAGCACAATGTAATGTGACAAGAACTGTATAGAGCAAATGGGAGGTGAGGTCTCAGCACAAGGAACTCTGATGTTACAAAGGAGCAGTGTTTTGAAATGGCCATGCCAGGTGTGGTTGAACAAGGAGAAAAAAAGCCTCACTAACAACCAGCACAAGCCCATTGGATAGGGGGCAGGAAGGGACTGGGGAGAGCAGAGAGAACATTGCTCAAAAATGGTTCCTTGAAAACTACTTTAAAAGCTGGTGGCCCATACCTTTTTGTGTGTACATGCCAGTCCTGGGACTTGAACTCAGGGCCTGGGCACTATCCCTAAGCTTTTTTTGCTCAACACTCGAGCCATAATGCCATTTCCAGCTTTTCTGTTTATGTGGTACTGAGAAATCAAACCAAGGGTTTTATGCTTGTTAGGCAAGCACTGTACCACTAAGCTACCTACCCAGCCTACATTCTTCTAATACTACTTACTCAGAAGAATAAGATCTGAAGGTTGTGGTTTGAAGCCAGCTTGGACAGACAAATCTGTAAGACTATCATCTCCAAGTAACCAGCCAAAAGCCACAAATAAAGATAAGGATCATGGATACAGCACCAGCCTTAAGTGAAAAGGCTAAGAGATAGCACAAGGTATGCATATGTGCATACACACACACACACACACACACACACACACACACACACACACACCAATTATGCTTTTATTTATTTATTTTTGCCAGTCATGGGCATGAGCTCAAGGCTAGAGCTCTACCACTTGAGCCTTAGCACCACTTCCAGCTTTTTTCTATGTATGTGGCACCAAGGAATTGAACCTGGGTCTTCATTCATGCTAGACAAGCACTATACCACTAGGCCAAGCTCCTGGCACCACCAATTATGTTGAATGATAATTTTTTCAGACTCTAATGATATCACAGGAGGAAGCACGAAGGCAGGCTATAAAATTTCTGGAAAAGGCCATCTAGGAATAGATCCCACATTGGAAATTTGGGATTCCCCCTTCCTCCAAGCAGTGGTTTTAAATTCTGCCTCCAAGTTCCCCACCATGTTGAAGTCAAAAAATGATCATACCTTCTGACAAGAGGCTTAAAGCCTGGGAGAAGCAAGGGTTTTTTTGTTTTGTTTTGTTTTTTTCTTCGTCATGGGGCTTGAACTCAAGGCCTGGGCTCTGTCTCTGAGCTCTTTTGCTCAAGGCTTGTGCTCTACAACTTTGAGCTACAGCTCCATTTGTGGTTTTCTGGTGCTTAATTGGAAATAAGAGTCTCACAGTCTTTCCTGCCTGGGCTGGCTTTGAACCAAGATCATCAGATCTCAACCTCCTGAGTAGCTAGGATTATAGGTGTGCACTACCAGCACCCAGCTTGTTATTGTTATTTGTTTGTTTGTTATGCCAATGCTGGAGCTTGAACTCAGGTTGGGCACTGTCTCTGAGCTATTTTTTTTGCTCAAGGCTTGATTTTTATTTTATCTTTGTAGATCCATGAGCAATATGCCAATTATAATCTTTTTTTGTGTGTGGGGGGGTCATGGAGCTTGAACTTGGCCTGGGTGCTTTCCCAGAGCTCTTCAGCTCAAGGCTACCGCCCTACCCTTGAGCCAAGCCCCACTTCCCGTTTTCTAGAGGTTAATTGGAGATAAGAGTCTCAGGTCCTCTTGTGCCCGGGCTGGCTTTGAACTTTGATCCTCAGAGTAGTTAGGAGTATAGGCATGAGCCACTGCACCCGACAATCACAATCTTCTTTTTTTTTTTTTAAGAGATCCCATGAACAGAGGACAAATTGAAGGCTGAGGTGGAAACTGAAGAATCCTCATGAAATGCTTGTCTTCTGAAACAAGCAGAGTCTTCAGTGAACTGTAGTATGGGCCCTTAGAAGTCAGATGTGTCTTTGTTCCTATACCTCTGTTATCACTTTCTTTTTATTTCTAAAGGAGGCAGCAGCATTAAGTGGCATGAAGTAGCCTGTGGCATTCCCTGCCTCTAAGGGTCAATGTGCCTAATATTGTAGGGGAATTTAAAAGAGGACTCCATCGTTCTGTGGCAAATATTAACGTATGCTGTCATGCATGTTAAAAGACTGGTAATCAAATCTCATGCCTCAGAGAGTAAATGAAGACTGCCAGGGCAAGCCTTCTTCTTGCTCCTCCCACTCCTCTAGGCTCACACTTTCCTGTTCAGGAAATATGGCCAGGTGGATGGAAAGGCAGAACTGGTCATGCTGTAGCCCACTGAAATTACGTAACCCTCTGTGCCTTAGGACCTAGATAGGGAACTGGGAGATACAGAGAGGGAAAGTCAGGGTTCTGAGCCCTAGCAGAATGGCTCCTTCCCTGGAAAGCTCTCTGAACTGAAGAGATTTTGAGACTGAAGAAAAGACAAGATTTGATAATTATCCTGAACTGAACAAGGCTTACACTTGGGGTGTAGGAGATAGCCCTCCGGAGACTCCAGAAAACCCCCACCTCATCTGGGGCTCAATTTTACTGTTTTCTTGGTCACCTGGAGAGGACAGAGGATTGGCCGTCTCTACGTTCTTCCTCTCCAATGCCGTGAAGCCAGTGGGAAGTCACCCCATTAGCTCCTCAGACAAGATTCATAGGCAAGAACCCAGACTGGCAATGAGGCCTGGTATTCCTTACACCAGCACCTTCTCTTTCTCCGCTTTACTTCACCCCTCCCTCAACATATGGACAGCTCTGTCACTTCCCAACACCTAAAGAACCCAAGAACATTAGTCAGATCTGTTCCCAGAGCACCAGCTCCCCTCTGCATCTCTCATTCCCAGCTGACTACCTGCTCTGCTGCTCCATCCTCCACCCTCCACTCTCATCAGGGCTGCAAATTCCCTCCAGGGCCCACCTGGTTCAGTGGAACCAACAGCTGCCTCCTTCCCACACCTTTTTACCTCCATATCTGTTTCCTCATTCTTCTGGATCTCTCCCTAACTCCCTCACCTCTCAACAAGTCCAAATCTGCCTGAGACTTCTCTCAGTATTTCCACAGCCCCTCCTCAGAGAAAGTCATCCCCCCAGCCACTATTCTATACCATCTGTGTGGCAAGTTCTAACTGTGAAGCTAAGCCTCCACCTCCAAACACAGCACTATCCATTTCTAGAGCATCTCAGGTATTTCAAGTAAAAAAAAAAAAAAGACCATACTTAAGGACCAGGAGTTTGGCCTAGTAGTAGAGTGCTTACCTAGCATGCACAAAGACCTGGGTTTGATTCCTTGATACCATATATATAGAAAAATCCAGAAATGGTGCTGTGGCTCCAGTGCTAGTCTTGAGATAGTCTAGGGACAGTGCCTAGACCCTAAGTTCAAGCCCCAGGACTGGCAAAAAAAAATAATGAGCATATCTAAACATTTTGGAGCTTTCAGATCTCAGCAAATCTATCTAGACACTCAGAATCATCTTTTCCTCTCCTTATGTATGAGTCCCACCACCACATGTCATCAATTCTACCACTGTAATACTTGATAATTTCAATCACATCTCCATTGCATAGCCTTTGCACAAGGCCAAGCAACCGCCTCCCCCTGTTCTCCTAGCTTCAAGCCTTGTCCCATTTATATTAAATCTGATCTTTTTAAAATATATTTTTATTGTAATTAATAGAAGGGTTACATTATATTCACCAGATAGAAGGTACATTATTCACAGACATTGCTACCTTTTCTCATATTTTTGTTCCCATTTCCCTCCTATCACTCTCTCCTCTCATCTTGTTTTCCCCCTTCCCTATCCTATTTCAAATGATCAAATAAGCATATATGCAATATATGCAATATATACAATATATAAGGTAACAAGGTAAGATACTGTAACAGTGGAATCGATTCTTTTACTTTAAAGGTCAAGAGATATGTTGGGGTATACATTCAGTTGTGATTTCTCTGTTGCATATTTCTTTTTCTTTTTTGCCAGTCCTAGGGCTTGAACTCAGGGCCTGGGAACTGCTAAGGTAAGCACTGTACCATTTTTCAATAGCAACTTACTCAGAACTTCATCCCAGTCCATTCTCATTTCTTCTATGTGTTTCTGTAGCTCTGTAGGCTCTGTCCCCCGAACTTCATTTCAACTCTAAGCTTTTCCCAACTTGGGACTCAAACAATATTGATCCTTCAATTTGGAAGACTTGTTCTTCCACTTTTTGCCTGGCTGATTTCCACCAGTTTTTCTCAGGTCTCCATATTGATATCCCTTTTTAATGCAGACTCTCTTCAATTTCCTAATCTAAGTTAGGCCTCTTAATTTTGTTCTCAGTTCCTCATCTTTTCTTGTACTTCATAATTATCAACCTTTTGTGTTGACAGCCTTGCTTCCTATAAATTCAATTAGTTCAGAGATTATGACTGTCTCAAAGTTACAACTGAGAGTCTGACTACTGACAACTCTGTGGGAGAAGGAGGAGGTAGCTCCTACAAACATCTCAGCATCTTAGGTAATTATTTTCCTTACAACACCCTAAAATGAATTATTATTATGTCCTTTATAATTGTGTCAGGCATAGATGACAGAGGTGCTGGAAATCGAGATTTTCTTACAATGATTAAATGGGCTACCATGTCCTACTTGGTTGAACAGATTTTCAATAACTTGAAATTTGACTACTAGACAAGCATTCAGAGAACCTGCCACTGACTCGCAGAGTGATCTTGACCCAGGCTCTCATAGTGTGACTGCCCTGGACAGAAAAGCAAAACAACATCACATAAAACAACAGGGACAAGATGATACACAGATTCTGTATAAATATTTGCAGTGCCCAGCCACTGCCTTTCTGTGTGGGCTGGTAAGATATTCTAGGGAGAGCTAGACACAAGTCAGAGCTCCAATTCTATATTGATGAGGGTCTGGACATATCATTCTCTCTCCCTTGGAGTCACTTTTCTCAGTTGTAAAGTGCAGTTCATAACAATGCCTCTTCCTACTGCATATACCTCAATGGGAAACTTCTCTTTGCAATGAGAGCTCTAGATCGACATCAGATTTATGTTCTTTCTAGCAAGAAAGCACTATACAAATATATGGTGTCATTACTCATTTATGCAGATGCAGGTCAACCACATATAGACATTTGAATGTTACCCATTTGTTCACAAATAGCTTCAAATGTCATTGTGTTTTGTGTACTGTGACAGAGACTGGGTGCGCTGAACATCTTAGAGAAAATAAGTAAAATAAGAAAAAAAAAGTCTCCTTTGTCATTGAATTCCTTTGAATAATCTGATTTTTCCATCACCCAAGCAGTGGTTTTATAGTTTTACATTTTAGTTTATATGCTGCCCCCTTTTTAAAAAAGGAACATAGCTATTACAAAAAGTAGGAGACACCTGTATACAAGGTACATTTACGAGGAGTCTGTGAGCTGCTGTCACAAGCAGTTAAAAGTAAAATGCCTTTGTCAAAGTGAGTTAACAAAGTATATTGTGTGACATGGAATCCTTGACACATTCATCATGCTCATGTGGACGCTCTCAAAACTTGAACAACTGACAGTCTCTAGCCAGCTCTGCTATTGTGTGCACAAATGATTCCATTTCCACCCTGCCCCACATCATCTTCCCTGCGCTAAGGGCTGCAGGTGAAGATGACCCCACTGACCTGCTCCCAGGTATGTGGGCTCTGAGATCTAGCAAAGGTAATAGATTTGTTCTGGTACAGAATCACAGTGGTGACCAGCTATCCCAAACCTTTATTTGCAGCGGAAGATGTGAGAGGCCAGTGGGTTTAAGAGATGGGACAAGGTCATGGAACTTATCAAGTGGCAGAGTTAGTGCTAGGAAGAACGTACAGTGACTTTCAGCTCGGTGTGCCTTCTGTCTTGTAGCCAAGAGTACTGTTTAGATATGATTGGAGCTCTTTAAAATTCCTGCTTCTCTTTTTCCAGGAATGTGGGTGGGTTGGCTTGATGTTAGGTATGATCTTGTGACATTTTTTGGTCAATGAAAGGTGAATGGATTCATATCGCTTCTGCACAATAATATGCAGGAGGCATTTTTGCTATTCTGTGCTCTCTTTCCTAATGGAGGTGAATTCTGAAGCGTTGCATTGAGATGTTGACTTAACAAGAGCTAATAGAAAGTTGGCAGGGTCTCTATCAACCTGTGTCTCTGAGTGACTTTGAGAAACACAGCCCCCCAGCCAATCTGCTTTAGCATACAGCACTAAAAGTCTTTGTTACATTGCATAACTAGTCCTTCCCATCACAACTGCAATATGCAGGAAGTTGTTTGTGCTCATAGCAAAGAATAGAATCAAATGTCTAATTCAAAAGAAACCAAGAGCTGGGAGAGGCCCCCTCAGTGTAGAGTACTAACCTAGCACATGCAAAGAACTGGGTTCAACCCGGGCATATCACTGAACCTTCCTGAGCTTTGGTTCCTGATTTTGTGAAGTAGGAATGAAGTTTCATCTTGGAAGAATTATTATGTGCATCCCTTCTTTGATCTAAGGTATACAGTTTTGAAAATTCTGTGGGCTTATGAAGGGAGTGTTTGTTGGTCAATCATGTAGACTCCTACCAAGGACAAAAATAAACTAAAAGAAAACACCAAGATTCCTGTTGATCCTTTCTGAAGTACTCAAACCTTCTCCGAAGAATTTATGCTGTGTAAGAAATCTCATGAGGCCAGAGAGTCTTTAAAATTTGAGTTCTTTAAAATTCAAGATCTCCTTACTAAGTATGGACTTTCTCCACCTACTCTTTCAATTTCCATACTAAGAGACAAGTCTGAGTTGGGAGAGATGAACAGAATTAGTATTTTTTTTTGTAGTTAGGATGATCTATGATTCTTTTTGTGAACTAGATTTTTGAAAAATGCTTTATTTGCAGTGTCAGAAGCAAAGTTTGTGGGTCGGCTTCTTTTAGAGTAGATAAATTACATGATTTTTCGATGAAAAAAATAATCTGATCTAGAAAAGAGTCTGTCTAGAATTTTGACTCTAATGAACTCCTGAAATACAGATATTTTTTTGGACAGGAAGTAATTTTGTTTTGGGCACCTACCACCCCACTAAAAATGCCAGGTGCCTGTGACTCACACTTGTAATCCTAGCTACTCAGGAGATTGAGATCTGAGGAATGTCTATGAGACTATTATTTCTAATTAATCACCAGACTAGCCAGAAGTAGAGCTATGGCTCAAGTGGTAGGGCACTAGCCTTAAGCAAAGAAGCTTAGAGACAGTACCCAGACCCTGAGTTCAAGCCCCAGACCAGGAAAAAAAAAACAAAAAACAGGAGATTCTCTGGGACATCTACCATCCATAACCAGCTTTAGAGTAGGTACATCTTTTTTCTTTCAGTTTAGTTCTCAACCATACAGATTGTTTTCTTGCTGTATATCCAATTATAGAATTAAAGCTAATATGGTTCATTTAGACATTTTAGTTCATTTTTAATGGCTTTGAAAGGGCAAAGAAATGTGGACACCTGGAATCTAGTTGAAATTCTGGCAACTATATATTAAATAAAGAACAATGCTTTAAAAATTAGGTAAGACTTGTGGAGAATTTCAGGATTTTAAAGAATGTCTTTTATAGCTTCCAGTTTAATTTTAAGCAGAGGGAAATGTCACAAATTCTAGTTAAATCTAGTTCTGTGGGTAGATGGGAGTAATGAAAACATTTACTTGTAAAAAAAATCATATAGTGATTTCTAAGGAAAATAGCTTTCTAAATTATTGCCTGGCTTCCTTTTACTTAAACTTTTCTACCTTCAAAAACGTTTCTTTCCATTCCTCCCTGCATTGACTAGCAGGATGCATTAGAATGAACCTCAAGATCTAAAATGGAAGTTCCTGAATTGTTAGTTTTAGTGTTTAGTTCCTAAGACTCTTTAGATCCTGTTTAGGTAAATGTCTAACAGAATTGCATGGCCAAAAGTACATGATACCCTGGGAATAACACCAAATGCCTTACTGTGGGCATTTAACAATGGACACTGCTGTGTGAGAGAGAGAGGAGTGGGGGAGAACCCATACTGGGAATCATTTAAATAGCCCTCATTTGTGGCTTTTACACATTTTGGAATACTTCAAGATGGAGAAGGGAGGAATAAATCTAATTTTAACACATCTTGAAGTCCCACTAAACTATTTTTGGATTTGATTCTTGGTAGGAACTTTCCAGCATGTTTCATCACACTACTGTTGGACAAAATGATTCACTGTCCTGTTTTATGCCAACCATGCACAGGTCCCATGCAGCTAAGGGGCAGTACTCTCAATCCATTCCCAGGAGAAGCAGGAAATCTGGGTGTGAAGGAAGACTGCTTTGGAGAGCAGTTCTAAGGAAAATTGCAATGAGATACTGTAACTGTGGTATGTGGCTGTCAGGATGTCAGGGTGGATATTAACATGTAATTCTTATAAATGAGAGCCAATTTTGGTACATTCACAGAAGGACCGGATCCAAATGCCCAGGCTAACCCATTATTTTCTACAATACTGACATTCAGACTGCAAATTTTAGCCAACTAAAGCTAAGCTCCTTTTTGCCATCCTAGAAACAAACTTAATACTGGCCAAAATGTTGTTCTCCCAAAGCTACCGTAAAATATCAACTGAATCAGTTCATTGTCTTTGTTTGAATGGTTTAGAAATATTTTCACTTTTAGATACTGCCCACTAAATCCTTTCACAGAGCAGATTAAGCTGGACTTGGTTGATCAAGCAAAATTGCTGATCCACCTTTAGTAGTCAATTAGCCAGGGGTTATAGCTCCAAGAACACACAGACATATGGATCAGACATGGGGACTTAAGCCTGAATTGAGAGCCCAAAAGGATTTAAAGCTAACGACATCTTCCCCCTCAAATGTCTGAGGAAGGGCATATGGCCAAAAGAGGACAGTTGTCAGCAGCATCAGGTATTTGTCCAGTTCCAAGAAGTAGCTTGGCTTCTCTGGAAGAAGAGAAAAAAATAAGGTATTCTTGGCCGTTATTAGAGAAAAAATTGAAATCACAGCTGGTAGGCTAGCTCTCAGGACATGCAGCTTGATTTCCAGATACAGATTTTCTCTAGTTTATTCTTCTTTTTTTTTTTTTTGGTTGGTCATAGGGCTTGAACTCCGGCCCTGGGCACTGTCGGTGATCTCTTCAGCTCAAGGCTACCACCCTACCTCTTGAGCCAAAGCTCCACTTAAAAGTTCATGAGACTTTTTTTGCCCCCTTTGGCATGAACTCGGGGCCTGAGCACTGTCCTTGGGCTTTCTCAAGGCTAAAGCTCTACCATTTGAGCCACAGAACCACTTTCGGCTTTTTTCTATGTATGTGGTACAGAGAAATCAAACCCTAGTCTTCATACAATGTTAGGCAAGCACTCTACCACTAGGCCAAACTCCACGCCCTTCTAGTTAATTCTTAAGAAAGTGCTGATCCTCCACTGACTCCCAAGGGTTGAGAAAGCAGTAGAGGTACCTTCTGGCATTTGTGTATAAGAGTATGTTTCACAGAACTATTTTTGTTTGCTTTTGCATTGCTGAGGATAGTGCTGAACATCCTATACTTCTGAGATACAACATCCTCAGCACAATTGTCTCTCTAATCCCTTGCTCTGAAGGGAACAACTCAGGCCAAAGCACATGATTTACAGAGAGAGAGAGAGAGAGAGAGAGAGAGAGAGAGAGAGAGAGAGAGAGAGAGAGAGAGAGAGAGAGAGAGAGAGAGAGAGAGAGAGAGAGAGAGGAAGAGGAGAGGAGAGGAGAGGAGAGAGAGAGAGAGAACAAGCAACAAGAAAGAAAGTTGTATCACCAAAACATTTAGTCAGTGTCCCAGCTGAGTTCCTGAACTTCAGAAGCAGTGTTTCAACTTGACCTCAATTCTTAATCAACCAGTGACCTCAATAAACAATTCTAAGCTAGGGAGTGTTGGCAATAAAATCACTCCTCTGTATTTTACCACTTTTTATTGACAAATATTATTGTCTTTACTTTCTAATATATTTTAACATGGAAATAGAACCCAAACTCTTCTCTCGAATGATGTGAGCAGCAAGGTGGATGATTGGTTTTTAGCATTTACTTTGGACACAAATATATTGGCTACTGAATAAAGTGAACGTACTTGAGGTGCCAGTCCATGTACTTGAATGTTAGCAAGTAGAATATGTTGCCCATAACAGTATATTTGGAATTGAAAGATAACCGATTGACCTGTATGATAAAGAAAACTACTATGCAGGGCTACATTGCTATGAAAGTCTATTTCTAGTATGCAATTCATTTCACATTGGTCTTCAAAGCCAAATTGTGTACCCTCACCTGATTGTAGTTCTCCTTTGAAAGAAAGCAGTATACCCATCGGGCACTGTCCCATCAGATGGATCTCTGCCACTCTCCTCTTTATATCACTGCCCATGAAAAGAGGGATGGGGACCCTGCAGGTGGGCCATACCTTCAGACCCACAGATGGGGCATAGTACCTCCCCTAGAAGCCACCTTGGCCTCTGACAGTCAAGTACTTCCTATCCCTGGATAAAGTTAACATCATTGATGCCTGCTAGAAATAGTCTGATGTGGCCCTAGGACTGGGAGAGATGGAACTACATCTGTGGATTTCCTCTGTTTATTTCTTCATGGCCAACAGCAGCAGCAAGTCCTTTTTCTCTGCAGTTTGTCATCATCTTGTTACCATAAAAATCACATCTCAGTTTGGGCTGCAGGGCTCAGAAAATGCACAAGCACCATGTTAAATGTTATGATGTGAAACATCATTTATTTCTTCAACAATTCATTCCAGAGGCTGGGCTGTAGCTTAGAAGAAAGAAAAATCTTTTTCTACTTCCTTCGTCCTTGCTCTTTTCTTCTCCCCAATCCTGTTCTCTGTTCTCTTTCTCCTATTGACCACTTGTTAAATCTTTTTGTTTGTTTCCCCTCTTTCTCCTGGGACCCTCCGACAGGCAGGCTTGCCAGATTCATTTTCTGATCAAAGCTGTTTGATTTGGTCAATTTTGCCACATTGGAGACGTTCTCTATTACAGAGATAAATAGCTTTGGGCTAACTGTCAACGAAAACTTGTAAGCTAATAAATTATTCCAATTTCTTCCCGAGGATTTCTCTGGAGACAGCCCTAGGAAATACACTTTTTGATTAGTAAATTTCTCTGTGTGTGTGTCTGGACATTCAAATGTGTCGGCTTTGATTAGCACCATTGCTTTTCAAGTCGACGTTGGCTGAGGGGCTGTCAGTTGCAGGCAGCCCTGATGCATAATGCATCAACTGGGCCCAGAAACAGGAATCTCTTCCAAAGCTGGAAAGGCGGGAAAATTGCCCTAACAACCCTACTGGCTTACTCTGCACCAAAGGGAGCTCAACTTGAAAGTCTTGATAAGACTTGCCTCCACTTCTCTGGAAGCCACCTACGCTGGGCCCATAGTCTTTGAAGAGACCATGACAATGGGCCTGCCAACAACCAAAGCCACTACTCCATCTGCTCTGGCCACCACCTCTCCTCCCACAGTTTCACCCCTGCATCCTCATCCTTGCCCTCCACTCCATCATCCTGGAGTCTCCAGGCAAAGGCCAGCCCCTTCTGGGCAGGCCTAGACGTCCCTTTACCTCCCCTTGGATTCTGGTTTGCCGTTTGTCTAGTTAAGGGCTCTTAGGTTGTTATAGAAACAATATTTTGGCTATAACAAATCAATCGGTGCGTGTGAACACAAACATACAGATCATTTATCAACTGCAAAATACCCTAAATTATGACCTTTCTAAAACCTATCAGAAGGACGAGCGAATGCATAACGTAAATTAAAGTTTGAAGGGTCAGCGGTTTTTACTTTCACTATTCATCTTTCTTTCACCTTATAGGTTTAAGAACAAGAGGGCTGTGTAATTACATTTCAATGGGGTGCAGCGGTTCATTATTCCCGGCTATACCAATCTGCTGCAACATTTCCAATGCAGTCAGGTACATTTTAGCAGATATTAGTTGGTGTAAGACCATACTTGCTCTTTGGTACTGATAACATCTTTTAATGCATAACAGTGCTATCATCTCAATTTAGAAAAGGCTAAAGGGTGAGGGCTTTTCCTCAGATCGATACAGTTGTTCATATTTTATAAAGGTGGTAAAGCCTGGCTGGTAATTCTTCCCAGATAGCATTTGCCCTTTGCCTTCCAGTTGCTCCTCGTCTCTGATTATCATTTCCCCAATTTCCTGACACCCCATGTGGTAGAAGACAATGTTTTGCACCGGCGCCCAGTGCACTGATGGAAATGGGTAGCTTCCAATAGAAAATTCTTCTGTGCCAATTACCTGGCTCCACTTGGTGAAGCTACCACACTGCCAAGAGGAGGCATCCCAAGTTTCAGCTCAGCCAGGAGAGGTTTGAGACTGTGGCCACTGTATTTCTTTCTATGTGTTAAGTCAGACAGCACTTTGTGGCACCATCTGTATGCTCAGCTCCTGAAGTATAGCCGTGGTGGGGTAAGCAGGGAAGGCCCAGGCTCCCCTTATGCTTTGAAGAAACGGATGGGACAACTAGCAGAGCCTACTTCAAGTCAGAAATCTAAATGAAACACATATATAGATATGCATGTGTGTGCATATGTAAGCATGTACATGAACATATAAAGAGTAAGATACACACATTCTTATGTATGTGAGAATGTTTGCACATACGATCATCTTGTTGTTCATGAATGCGTATGTTTGTCAAATCACAGATAATCACTAGAAAAATGCACATAGTTATTCTTGGGGAAGGAATTAAAGGAAGACTGTAAGTTAGATACTGCCAGAATCATTTACTCATAAAATGGTACTCACAGTTTGTTAATAAGAAGGAAAGGGAGAGGGAGAAAAGGAGAAAAGAAAGAAGAAAAAGATGAAAAAAGAAAATAGGGGAAGGAAAGAAAGATGAAAGGATTTTCCTTTTTCTTTAATTGAGACAAAATACCCATAACATACGTTTTGTTATGTTCAGCAATTTTGTGGTTGTTTGTTTGTGTTGTAGTGTGCTGGTAGGGTGTTGAGGGGCAAATTCAGAGACTTGTATATGCTACCCTTTCAATCTCCAATCTTTTGCAATTTTTAAGTGTACAGTTCAATAGTACTCAGTCCATCCACACTCTTGTACAATTCATTTCTAGAATGTTTACACCTTGCAAATTTGAAACTTTGTGCTCATTAAACAGCAATTCTTATTGCCTCTTCCTCCCAGCCCCTGACAGCATTCTGTTTGCTGTTTCTGGGAGTTTGATTACTTTAGATACTGTAGATATGTTGAATCGGGCAGTATTTGTCTTTTTGTTTTCTTACTTATGTCACTTAGCATAGTGTTTTCAAAGTTTATGCCTTTTTGTATGTCAAAATATTCTTCATTCTTCAGGCTGAACATATATTGTATGCATAAACCACATTTTGTTTATTCATCTGTCCTTTACTCTTTGCCTATTTGAGTAAGGATGTATAAGCAGCAGTGTGCAAATATCACTTCAAGATGTGGATTTGAATTCCTTTGGATATGTATCCAAAAGTGAGTCATAGGGTAATACTGTTTTTAATTTCTTGAGGAAAGGACATTCTTTAA